>NW_005874558.1:9286-15714 GCF_000147115.1 Myotis lucifugus
GCCCACAGGCCCCGCCCCCTGCGGGCCCCGCCCCGCCCGCGCCCCGCCGCGGCCCGCCCACCTGGCTCTCGCCGACGCAGAAGACGCGGCCGCCGCGGCTCAGGCACACGCTGGCTTCCGGGGGCCGCGCGGCCGCCACGCAGAAGGTGAAGGAGCAGCGCGAGGCGCGCAGCCCGCTGCACCGTGATGCGCACGAGCGCGGCCGGCCGGCGCCCCCAGCGCGCCCACAGGTACAAGTAGCACAGCGTGATGAGCCATGGCCGGCCGGCCGCGGAGGGGCGCGGGCCCGGGACGCTCGAACTCGCCGGCCCGCCCCGCCCCGCCCCTCCGCCTGTCCCAGTCCCCCAGCCCTCCCGCCCTCCCGACGGCCGGAAGAGGCGGAGCCGCGGGGAAGCGGGTAGGCTGGGGGCGTGCTGGAGAGAGGAGGGTGCGGGCTGGGGAGATGGGCAGGTACGTGGTGATGGAGGGAAAGGGGGGAGGAGAGGGGGATGATGAGTAAGTTGAGCACCAGCGGGTAGGCCCCGGGGCTCCTGGCCTGCGTTGGCCCGGGTCGGCCTCCCTAGCGGGTGGGAGGCTGACCGAGGACGACAGACAGGGCTGTGCATGTGTATGGCATTAACCAGCTCCATACGGGAGTCACAGCGTGCTGACAGCCTCCACCCCGTCCAGCTGGGAAAGTCAGGTGAGGCCTTCTTGCAAAAAGGATTTTAGCATAACTTATGCAAATTCATACAATGCAATAATACTTTTTTGTTTTCTGGACCCTATTTTAAAGTAAGGGCGGGAAACAAGTTAAAGACAGATCGGGAGTAAAAAGGCTGCCTGGTGTTCTTTGACTGAGCACTTTGTGAGCATCCTAAAGCCAGTTTTGGGAAACACCAGTTATGACTCACTGTGCTTGTCCCCTACGTCTCAGGGCCTAAGAGAAGCATAGTTATTCCTGACGGGAATGAGATGTCTCCCGTGAGGCTCGCTTTTCTCAAAGGCAGCGTGTAAGGGAGTGTTGAGGACAGGACGCTGAACATCCCTCACTCACGGGGACACCAGAGGTGGAGCAACTCAACCGCAAGTGAAGAGCAGCTGCCTCAGCCACGCGGACGCACAGCCGAGACGTTCCCTGCGTTGCTTCCCATTCTCACCTTGGCTATGAGTGGGTGGCAACATACAGTAAAAGCCAGCCAGTGTGCCAGTCCCAAGTCTTCCTTCATCAGAGGACAGATTGTTCAAGTACCCTGACCCTTTACGCATCTGCTTTAGAATAGCGGTATAGAATACCCACTTTCAGAACCTCGCACCTCTGGTCAGATGACACAGGAAATTCTCCCATTCTACATAGCAAGAATAGTTTTAAAAAGAGAAAGACTCCAAGAAGAAATAAGGGCTCAAAAACAAGGGAAGCGTCACAGTGGGCCAGACATAGAAGACAGCGGTACGCAGGGCTGAAGCCAGATTCTACGGTGACAGGTGGGAAGTGGGTCCCTGCACAGTAACAAGACCTGAACCTGTGTCCCTGGAGAAAGAAGTGAGTGAGCCCCTATGAGGAGGGACTCAGCCCCTCCATGATGACACAGGGCTACCAGTCAGAAATTAGAAAATGAAAAAGCTTAATAAAGTGCTAAGCCCTAATGTTTTCCTAGACAAACACTTCAGATAGCCTCATTGAAGTTTGCTGAATTTCAGCTCAAAGGACCAGTCTCCCCACCCCTGCTAGGTATGGAGAGGCCATCTCTTCTCCCTGACGGTCACAGCATCTCTAGTTTTTCCAAGTTCCTTGAGCTTTGCAACCTCACCTTCCCACAGACACCATAACTCCATCTGGCCAGCATGGGAACTTTCCAGGTTGGCCCTTAGATGCCTCACAATGTCTTAGTGTGAGAAGACATCATGGGAAAATGTGGGGGTCAAAACTGTACTTTAAAATGATGGAGCTTAGCTTCATTGCCCCCAGATAGCAATGGAAAAGGGGAAGGAGGCAAAAAATAAGACATCAGGGGAGCTCTAGCTGGTTTGGCTCAATGGATAGTGTCGAGCTGCGGATTGAAGGGTCCCGAGTTCGATCCCAGTCAGGGCACATGCCCAGGTTGAGGGCTCCATCCCCAGTGTGGGGTGTGCAGGAGGCAGCCAGTCATTGATGTTTCTCTCTCATCACTGATGTTTCTCTCTATCTTCCTCTCTGAAATCGATAAAAAAATATATATTTTTTTAAAAGGCATCAGGGGAGCTGACTGTGTGTGTACTTGATTCGCACCCTGTAGTCCCTTGCTACTCAGAGTGGTCCTTGGCATGAGCAGCGTTGGTATCACCTAGAAGCTCACTAGAAATGCAGAATCCCAGGCCCCATCCTGGACCCACTAAGTCAATATCTGCACTTTTTTTTTTAATCCTCACCAGAGGATATGCTTTTATTGATTTATTGGTTCATTTATTTTAGGGAGAGAAATATCGATATGAGAGAGAAACATGGGTCAGTTGACTCCTGCACCCAACCTGACCAGGGATTGAAAATGCAACCTTTTTGGTGTATGGGTCAACGCTCCAACCAACCAAGCCACCTGGCCAGGGTAATATCTGCACTTTTTAACAAAATCCCCAGGTGATTCACAACCACATTCAAGTTTGAAAAGCACTGCGAAAGTCTACCTCTGTTACTCCCTGCATCTGGGTTACTCTAGACCAGCAGTCGCCAACCTTTCGGGCCTCGCGGACCACCTGTGGTCCACGGACCACCGGTTGGCGACCACTGGTCTAGACTCTTAACAAGAGTCTTCCAAATGGTGGAGAAGAAGACCACAGATTAGGAATTTCAAAATGAGACTTTGTCACTGCAGGGAAGATAGTGCACTCACCAGCCAGCAACTGAAGACCACCTCAGTTACCCCCGTCTCTACTCTCCCGCCCTGGAGACCACCTCAGTTACCTCCGTCTCTACTCTCCCGCCCTTAGGCATATCCCAGAAGTGATGGTCTGGGGACAAGGCAGAGTGTGAACCAACAGAAGATCACGCCCCTCGGAAGCTGTCCTGTCCCCCATTAAATAGATGACAGCTCGTCCCCAGAGGAAGTCGATCACATTGACATTAGCTCTGTCTGAACGTGGGAAGCAGTCAGCATGCTGATCAGGCCAGTGGCCAGAGCTGAGAAGGATTAGTTTGTTTTTGAAATTTAAAAAATCCCAGTTTAGTAGGAATGAGTAGAAGCTGAAGTTTAAATAACTGTAACTGTAAACAGTTCATTTTTTTTAGCAGTTAAAGTATGTAGTCTCTGTTTTATAAATAAAAGAATCTGTTCCCTCCACAGCAGTGTTGGACTGCTAGACAAGTTTGTGAATTTAAAATGATATTCAGAGAGCCCGGCCGTCATAGCTCAGTGGTTGAGCACTGACCTATGAACCAGGAGGTCATGGATCGATTTTCGGGTCAGGGCACAAGCCCGGGTTGTAGGCTCGATCCCCAGTGTGGGGCTTGCAAGAGGCAGCCAATCAGTGAGTCTCTCATCATTGATGTTTCTATCTCTCCCATATCCTTCCTCTCTGAAATCAATAAAAATAAATTTTTAAATAAAATAAAATGATATTCAGAGATCCCAGGGACTCGAGAATGACCATCTATTTAAAGTGCCCTCTGAGAAAAGGTCATTGAAATACTTATTTGAAATCATGAGGTTTTTGTTGGCAAAAACTATAACATGTGGCCCTAAATGGTTTGGCTCAGTGGAAAGAGCGTTGGCCTGCAGACTGAAGGGTCGCAGGTTCGATTCCGGTCAAAGGCATATGCCTGAGTTGTGGGCTCAATCCCCAGTAGGAGGCATGCAGGAGGCAGCTGATCAATGATTCTCTCTCATCATTAGTGTTTCTATCTCTCTCCCCCTATCCCTTCCTCTCTGAAATCAATAAAAATATATGTTTTTTAAAAACTACAAAATGTGAAGAGTTTTTCTTTGAATATTTGACAGTCTATGGTACAGGTGTTTATTAGTCAGAAGAAACCAACCCTGCCAACACTTTGATCTTGGACTTCCAGCCTCCAGACTGTGGGGAAATAAGCCGCCTTGTTAGCCCGAGAAGACTAATCCATCCAGTTCTCGGGACGCCTGTCTCTCACCCTCTGAACCGCTGGGCGTGAGTGAGTCTGGCCAGCTGCTGCCCCCACCTGTTCTCTTCTTCGGTGGTTCCATTTGCCTGCCTGCCAGGTTTCAGCGGCCACCCCTCAGGGCGTAATCTCAGGCCCTCACTGCCAGCTCTGGCCTCTCCCAGCCTCCAATGCCATACTCATCCCTCTGCATATCTCTTTTTGGATATTCTGTTGGTATCTCAGAAGCAGCATGAGTAAAACGAAATGCATTTTTCTCCCACAAACTACCTCTTTACCGTGATTTCATTATCTCTGTTCATGACATCACATCCTGCTTTCCACGTGGACCTAGGGCTCGGTCTTCTTGGAGTACCAACTGCTCTCCACCCCAAATCCTGTTTCTTTCCGATGATGGTACCTCCACCTTCCACCTCGAGCTCTGAAATTCCGGGATCCCAATACAATGACAATGTAATTCACTTTACCAGGATTTGATTTGCAGTAATGTATTCACCTTCATATCCCTGGCATTTAGCACTGTGCCAGCACATAGTAGGTGCTTAATAAAAAGTTTTGGAAACTGGCTCCTACACCCACTTGTAAAGTGAGGTAACACTGTTATCTGTTTCACTCAGTTGGCCACTAGAAAGAGGTGCTCACAGAATTTTCTTCATTGGGAGCAAATTTATCTTCATCCAGCAGAGGGGAGTGGTCCCTTACATCCCAGGCAGAATCTGTTCCTGGTTGGGGGAGGGGAATCACCATCTGTGAGCAGTTTCCTGACCATCAGACAGGACCTGCACTTGGGGCCATTACGGATCAGACAGCTACACACACACACAGATACACACACGGCACTCAGCACTCGGCAGCCTCAAAGGTCTAAATCACCTCAACGAAGGTGAAGTGACCCAAACAGGTGAGCTCTGCTTGCTCCACGGACACTGTTGTCTTCCTAATGACCCTGTCCCATTTCCAGAAGTAAGGTCTTAAAGGGCCAGTTATGGAGGTCAAATAAATGAATGTGGAAATTGACTACGACCTTTACAACCAAAATGAGGTAAAAACATTAGGAGCTGCACACACCCCAACTCCCACCCCATCCCTGCAGCAGCCCCGGGTGGAGCCTGCGTGAGCTGCAGTTTGCATAGTGAAGCAATAGAGGCGACAGTCTGGAGTCAGGAATTCTGGGTTCAAATATTGCCTGACCCCCAACTCCACGCACACGCACACACGCACGCACATACGAATGCATTCAGTGGCCGGGGCAGGTGCCTGTTTCCACAGCTTGAGAGTTAGAGCATCCACCAGGTGCCAGTGGAGGGTGAGCATACCGTGCCCATTGTACCCTTTTAAGGACAGGGAGACGTTCTGAGAAAGGTGTTGAGGTGATCCCATGGTTGTACAAACAACACAGTGTTCCCTTACACACACTATAGGGAACAGCCCGTAAGCATGTCACTGTATAAAATAACACGAGATTAAATCAAGCACAAGAAAAAATGAGGCAATCACGAGATGGGTGGGTCTGCTGCCCAAGTAATGGCATACTGTTTACACAGCAAAAAGAAATTTTAGTAAGTAGAAAAAAAACATTAAAGTAATGATAAAAGGCATAGTATAGTAAATATATGAACCAGTAACAGTCATTGCCCAGTATTACATACTGTACGTAACTGCACGTGCGGTACCTTTAGACAACTGGCAGCGAAGTGGGTGTGTGCACACCAGCATCACCGCAGGCACCTGAGTACAGTGGGGCCTTGACTTACGAGTTTAATTCGTTCTGAGACCGAGCTAGTTAAGGAGCTCGTTAACTCAAATTACTGTCAACTCAATGCAAAAAATCGGCGGAGAGACGGCTGGTATCTCAAAAAACTCGTTAGTCGGGACACTCGTAAGTCAAGGCCCCACCGTATCTTACAGCAGCTGCAAGGTTATGACAGCTAACGTCACTGAGCTACAGGCATCTTTCATCTCCACTGTGATTTTAGGGGACCATCATCACATGCTCCACTGTGGACCGAAACCTCATTGTGCGTGACCTCTAACTTCTGATGGGGGAACAGCCACCTGCACAAAGTCAACAGGAAGAGGAGGGCAAGGCAATTCCACCCTCACGGCACTCACTGGCGTGGGTAGTATTACCTCCTGTAACAGCGCAGGGCACTCAGGCTCTGCGGCCCTCACAAAGCCGGGCTCCTTTCCCGCGGACCACAATGCCTTCCCAGGCACAGCAAAGCTGTCTGCCTAAGAACCGTCCTCAAGGGGCCAGTCGCGGTGCCCGAAGTCTCTACCAGGCGAAATACCCCTTCCGGCTACGCCATCTCCCAACGGAATGAAGTCAGTGTCAAGCCCT
>NW_005874559.1:0-5395 GCF_000147115.1 Myotis lucifugus
AAGGCCAAAATTCCGGTGGAATTTCCGCACACGCTTCAAAGAATACAGATACACCATTTGGGTCGTACCCGGCTGTGTGTCAAGCAGAGAGTTCCCCTTTCTCTCCGCACTCAAATGGCCCGGGAGTGGGATTATTTTTTCACCTAACGTCACCACCGGCGGACAGGAATGTGCCTCGGTCTGTGCTAGCAGTGCGCAGACATCATGTCGATAAGTTCAGCCACACAGCAAAAGTCTCCAACCCCCGTGCTCGGCAAACCGCGGCTCGCGAGCCACATGCTGCTCTTTGGCCCCTTGAGTGTGGCTCTTCCACAAAATACCACGTGCGGGCGCACACATACAGTGGGATTGAAACTTCGTGGCCCATGCGCAGAAGTCGGTATTTTGTGGAAGAGCCACACTCAAGGAGCCAAAGAGCCACATATGGCTCGCGAGCCGCGGTTTGCCGAGCCGCAGTTTGCCGACCACTGCTCTGGCCCCGAACTGACAGACATCATGTCTGCTCACAATTAGTTAGAACTAGGCACATGGCTTCAGCCAATGGTTATGCTCAGGAAATACAATCCTACACCAAGTATTTGGAAGGCAGAGACCTGGAAATACCTGCGGAACAACATACTGACCACCCCAATTTGTATCTTACTTATGACCACTTCCAATGGGCTTTTTCTCTGCACTCTGTGATTTCCCCTATTCATAAGTGGAAAGTAACCAGCTATTACTTTTTAACCCAGAAATGAAGGCCCAGTCACACTTCAGCTGGAGGAAGAAAGAAGAGACACATTGGAAGATATTAAAGGACTGTATTCAGTGAATGAATTCTAGACCATTCAATAAATGGTGCTATTTATTGCCATACACAAGAGCAAATTCCCAATGGATTAGATGTGGTGGTGTTTTTTAAGGAAAAATGAAACCATAAAAATACTAGAAAAAAATACAGAAATATTTGTACACTTGTAAAATGAGAAAGGCCTTTAGGAAGACAATGAAAAACTGAAAAAAAAATGTGTAGTATTTATAACAAAGGACTAGAAGACTATAAAAATTTTTACAGATAAAGTTTTTAAATACTATAATATAAGCATAAACAAAGGTTATTAACAATTCACAATACGTAACTATACATGTCTGCACACACACAAATACACACATATATAAGCATTCTTTTAAAAAAGCACAAACTGAAAGAAGATTTTTTAAAACTATCCATGGTCAAAGGTTAAAATGTCTAATGGACAAGAACTGTGTTTTATTTGTTTTTGTACCTTGGTGTCTGACAGGAACGTAGATAATAAAATCATAGAATGAGACAGCTGGGAATAATCTTAGATGCTAACTAATTTAACCCCCTTTTTTTCAGATGAACCTCCTCCGGGAAATCAGAAAACATTTCTCTTTACCTATCACTAGGTCTCCTCTAAAAATAAAAAAAACACTCTTCTTAGATTATTGTGTAGCTACCTAACCCAGTCCTTGCATATTAACAACAAGAATGAACATTTAAGGAAGAAATTCTAAAACACGCAAAAAGTTCCTTTCTGGTCAACAGTGAGCTTCAAAGAAGGAAAGCTACACATGCTCAGGTTCTCGTCTCTGTGCTTATCACTCCACTAAGCATAAGGATCTTACATGCGATGGATCACTCGTTCATTCTTCGAAACAGTTATGGAATCACTCGTTAATTATTCTTAAGTTCCGACTATACCCAGGCACCATGGGGATGCCCGGGACCGAGAGAGGGAACTCGGGAGGAAGCAGATTGGTGGGGAACAATAAGGCTGCTCAGCTGAGAGTTTGTGTGGGATAAGGGGCAAGGTTCATTTTGCCAAACACGGGAGGAAAGAACTTTAACAAAACAAGTTCCCCCGGTGGCCTGTGGGAATTCACCCTGCTTGTCCCAGGGAGGACCTGCATGGAGTCTGCCTCGGTTTCCCGTCGATCTCAGGACCTCTATTTTTACGGTTTCTTTTCTGGAACGACTTGAAAGGAAGTTCACTAACTTGCCTTCGGATCAAGCAGGTTTCCAGAGCAGCCACATCAGGTTTGCCATTACAGAAAGCAAAAGCTCACAAACCCCCAGGTGTGGTGAACGGTAAGGACACCAGTTCTCCCCAGAGGGACTGAGGGTGAAGAAGGGGAGCTCCTCAGCTGACTTCTTTCATCTCTAATGTCAAACAGCCCATTTTCCCTCTTGACAGGCGAGGCTGCTTTAGGAAGAGCTAATGGCGGTGGCTGCTGCTTTGTAGGTGTTTGTTCCAATCAGGCTTAGCCAATCAAGGAGCTCTGAGAACATGCTCCTTGTGAAGTTAAATTAGAGGGTTCTTCGTTATTATGTTTGAATACATAATATATTGACACGGCTCAACTATCTAAACTATGAAAAAATATGTACACCAAGGAGTCCCTTTCCTCCCGGCCCCATCTACCCTTTCATCCCACTCCCCGTCAGGTATATCACCTTCGGGTTCTTCATACAAATACGAGTAAAAAGGAGTCTACGCGGAGCTGCAGCCGGCTTGCTGTCCTGTAGCAATATATCCTGGAGAGCTTTCCATGTTAGTCCTTCTTCACCACAGCTGCACGGCGCTCCATCGCGGGACACACCACTGTTTATTTAATCGGGCCTGTATCGCCCACCTCTTGGGTTATTTCTACATTTTTGTTATTATAAAAATGCCACACTAAATACTCCTGAATGTGTGTCTTCATACATGGGCAAGAGTAC
This sequence comes from Myotis lucifugus, assembly GCF_000147115.1. Lineage (NCBI taxonomy): Eukaryota > Metazoa > Chordata > Mammalia > Chiroptera > Vespertilionidae > Myotis > Myotis lucifugus. Next base: position 2,729 of record NW_005874559.1, read on the forward strand.
CTGAGGGAGATTTTTAGAAGAGGGACTGCAAGGTCAGTGGTAAATGCATCCATAATCTATAGGTTGTACCATTTTGCAGTCACCAATGAGATATGAAAGTATCAGTCTCAACAACAGTGTGTTATCAATGTTTTGTATTTGTGTCAGTCTCATGGATGAGAAATGGAACCTCAGGACAGTTTTAAGTTACATCCTATATAATAAAACCCTAATATGCAAATCAACTGAACAGTGGAACGATTGGTCACTATGATGCGCACTGACCACCAGGGGGGGCAGACGCTCAAGGCAGCACCTGGGTTGAGCATCTGCAAACCCCCCCCTCCAAGAAGGCGGCGACTGGCAGTGGCAATTTGGGGCGGGGCCGGCAAGCAGGCGGCACCAGGCTGCCAGCCAAGGTGGGTGCCAGCGGGGGCTGGGGGGGGGGCATTGCCCTGCCCGCCAGTCACCCCACAGATGGCCCTGATCGCCGGCCAGGCCTAGGAACCCTACCCTATATATTGGGAACAGTCTCTTAGATTTAAAAATTAAAACCTGGCAAGGCTACTCTAACACTGAAGAAACAGGATGATGCAGGGATGACATGCATGGACTCCAGCTTGCACATTTTGTGGTCAGCCCTGATTCTGACACTTATAACTGTGTGACAAAGCCAATTACTTAACTTCTCTCTGCTTCAGTTTTTCCACCCATAAGATGGGGAAAATGGTACTACTGCCTCAGAAGGATCATGTTATGTACTACTTTTTTATAATCAGGGCAAAAAAAAAATGTAGCTGCCCATACAACAGCAAGATGCCTTTCACCTGTATGAAAAGTATGGTCACTGGTGTACGCAGCATCCTAGATTGTGAGAGGGATGTCTGACTACCGGTTTAGGCCCGACATCCCCTGAGGGGTCCTGGATTGCAAGAGGACGCAGGCTGGGCTGAGGAACCACCCCCACCCCCCAATGCACGAATTTCATGCACCAGGTCTCGACTTATTTTAATATAAATGAAATAAGCCTCTTTTATGTAAAGCCTTGTGTATTTATGTTTCTTAACTGTGACACTGGCCCATTTTCTATTGCCTCATTTTTTCTTTCTTTATTCCTAGAAACTTTTGAAATAATAAATCAGGCAGGATATAGGCTAAAAATGTAATACGGCAGAATTAGTCGTTGGGAGATAAACTGCCATACCATTCTGAACCATCTAAAGTAACTGTCCAGCCAGCAAAAATTAAATAATTTTTAATTTTGAAAAATTAGAGCTAACTGAAGGTTTTAGACACAGACAAGCACGGAACTATCTCAAATAACCAGAAGCCAGATTCAGATTCAAATTTCTAGAATGCTCCCACCTGGAAGGAGGTGAAAATGGCGTCAGGAGAGATCCAGCTCTAAATGCTCATGGCCCAAACCCCCCTGCCCCTCTCAGCTGTCCCACAGCCCTGGGCTCTCACCATGAGAATTCTATCAGCAGATGGTCCCTAGCTCCTGCCATGTGGCCTCCCAGCTCCAAGCAGGGCTCAGAGAGCCCAGGTGAATGCGGTCAGGGCATGCAATCTTGACTCAGACGCCTGGACAAGAGGCTCCAAAGAGGCCAAGAAAGCAAGACAACACCAAGTCAGAAAGGCACATGGCCAACTGGCCACTGGCTCCTGGGAGCAGAGAGCCCTAAAGGTAGTTGCCAAAGGAATGACTGCATGAGAAGATGCTGTGACCACCGCTGTCTGATCTTAAGCCTGATTCAGAGCGACGGGAGTAAAATCTTTCAATTCAAGATTCTCCTCCGGAGCAGCTCTGGTTGATCACCAGGCCTCCGCTTGCATAGTTCCAGGGAAGAAACCTCAATGTCAAAATAAACCACATCAAGAGGGGGTAGGCATAACTGTGTGTTGAGTGCCCGCTGTGTGCCAGGCATTGGGCTAAATCCTCTCCACGCATTTCCTCATTTAATCTGCACAACAGCCCCGAGTAGGCATGGCCCACATGTGACAGATGTGGACACTGAAGTTCAAAGTAACCTGCCCAACATCACAAGAAAAAAAAGCAGCGGCCCTGACGTCCGGAAGCTGCCGGGTCCTATGACCTCGGCCCGGTGGTGCCAGGTGCGGGCCAGGCATTCCCCTGGCCAACACGACAACGTCACAGAACATCAGGCAGGGCCACGCTGGTCACGACAAATCAAGACAAAAACCAAGACCTCTCACAATCTTGCCTGAGCACAAACAAAATCTGAATACTGTCCAAACCAGAAAAATGACCAAACACCCCCACTACTGCCTCCAGTCCTGGCTGAGTGACGGCTGCTTCTTGCCAACCACAGCTTCAGTCTTCCCTCCTTTGAGACAAGATTTAGGAAGAAACTCAATACAATTTCCCCACTTCCTGGCAGCGGCCATCAGAGCAAAGTTCTGTTTCCTTAACTCTCCCCCAAACCGCCTGCAGCCCAAATCCGTTAACTTCTTTCTAACACCCACTTACTGAGACCCCCCCCCCCCCAGGGTTCCTCCTGGTGTGCGTCTCCCTCAGTGCAGCGAGCAGCAAGCCCAACCTGGAGCTAAATGTCACATTAGAGCAGCGGTTCTCAACCTTGGCTGCACATTAGAATCACCTGGGAATCTTTTTAAAATCCTGATTTCTGGGCCTCATCCTCCGGAAATTCTGTTTCTTTGTTACTA
>NW_005874559.1:6995-16813 GCF_000147115.1 Myotis lucifugus
AGGGGCCCTTTCGGGGCGCGGGGAGGCCGCGCGCGCCGGGGTCAGGAGCCGGGCTGCAGCCGAGGTGGGGCCGGGGCTGGGCGGCTGCGTCCCGAGACCGCGCCAAGGCCCGGAGAGAGCTGGGTCCCTTTCTTCAGGGTCTGCCCAGCGGGTCCTGGGCGCCCTAGATCGCCCCAGGCCTCACCTGCCGCCCGCTGCGCCTGCAAGTGGCCCGCACCCGCCGCGTGGACTGGCTCTGTGGCTTCAGGTGCCGGGGAGTGTCCGGATTTGTGGAGTGACTGTGCCTACACTCGGTCCTGACGCTTATGAATAATTCATGTGACTACACTCTAGTTCCTCAAGGGCAGAATCCAACATCCCTCACACTAGGTGCTCAGCGAGGGCCGAGGGAGTGCGTCTGGGCATAGTCGGTGCCCACGTTGCTTGCCGATGGGCTGACGAACATCACAGGCTTTCCGTCACTGTTTCTGGGCACCTTCTCAGCGGTGCCCTCCGCAGGCCTGAGAACCGTGAGGAATGCAAGTCCTGCCCTGAGGACTTACACGCAGGAGGATTGTCTCCCTGCCGCCGTCAGCTGGGCCAGGGGAGAGGCAGGGCTTTCCCGGGCCCATAGGCTCTGGGTCTGGATTACAGTTCCCCCGCCTCCTGGCATTTATCTCAGCAAAGCCGTTCCTGACTACAGGTGCTCCTCAACTTAAGATGAGGTTACATCTAGATAAACCCATCATAAGTTTAAAATTCATTTAATACACCTAAACTACCAAACATTGTAGCTTAGCCTCGCCCAGCTTAAACATGCTTAGAACACCTCCATTAGCCTGCGGTTGGGCAACATCATCTAATACACTGTGTAGTACTAAGTGTTTAGGCTGGTCGCCACTGCCCAGCGTCGGGAGAAAGTATCCGAGCATGTTCCTAGATGTGAATCCATCTACTGGTTGCATATTGCTTCCACACCATCGTAGAGTAGAAAATGGTAAGTCCAACCATCGTAAGTCGGAGACCATCTGTATTCAAATTAGAAGTGCAGACAGTCCACCAACCCGCAGGAACACTCCTAGTTCTCTCCTGCTTTATTCTTCTCCTTTGCACTGATCACCCCCTGAGAGACTAGATGCACATGTCACACTTTTTTCATATCGTATTCTATCTTTCCCTTCCCTAGAATGCCAGCTCCATGAGGGCAGGGTCTTTGGTCTGTTTTGTTCAAAATACCCAGCACCTAACATAGTACTAGATGCCTGGTAGTCAGTAAATAATTGTGAAATTAATTAAAGCTTCCTTCTGTTTGTTTCTCCAACTGGGTTGTAGGGTCTCACTCATCGTTGCAGTGTCTGGCGCAAGGTAGGTGCACAATGAGCGGTTGTTGATGAATGAGTGAAAAGCAAGGGTTGGGCGTGGTGGCCCTCCTGAGGTCCCCTGCCTTGCCAAAGGGATTGGGTACGGGGGAGGGGGGCCTAAGCGCTTTCCTGGCCTGTCTAGAGACATTTCATCCAGGCTGTTGGTTCTCTACCTTCATAAAACCATATAGTCATGATGACTCGGGCTTGTTATCAGAGATTATTGCCTCCTGACACAGGCCATTAATCTTAAGAACAGAATGTTCTCTATCTGCGTAGGTTACGGCTTATAACTGAGAGTGCATGAGCTTTTTGGTGTAACAGTTACTCAGTGGCTTCAAATTCTTTCCCTCCTTTTGTCCTGTCCATTGTCTTTCAATTAAATGTCTGAGGAAGCAGCCAATATTTATATTGCACTTTCAATTTACTGTTGCCAAGCATGGCTCTGAGGCCATTACATGCGTTGATTGGCTCATTTAATCCTCACAGCAGCCAGGTGGAGGTCTACGTTGCAAATGAGTAAACTGAGGCACAAGTTGGGAAGCCCATCCAGCCAGGAAGAGGCAAAGCCAAGATTTAAACACAGATCATTTGACACCCATCAGCGCTTTTAAACCACCAGACGGTACGGTCTCTTCAGAACAGAAAATAGGGAGCACCATAAGAGTTACATCACCGAGCAGTGTTTGAACACATCTGTGTGTGCTGAGAGGGAGGGATGAATTGTGTATAAGCAGATCCACTCTCCTCCCTCCCCCTCCCCAGGACTATTCTCCCTGTCCCACGGGGGTGGGGGAATCAGGAGGAGTCTGGCAAAGCCCTACCTGAGTCTCTACTTTTCTGTTTTATTTTTAACAGTTGTGCTTATTATTATGAATTAAAAGCATTTGAAGACAGATGGACCAATACAAGTTGGGAATTTTTAGCCCAACGAGAAAAAGAAGTGAATAGAAAGAAAATATCAAACCCCAATAATCTCACTCCATTGTAGATATATCCCTTTAAGAAAATGGGACTGTGTGGAAACAGAATTTTACAGCAGATAAACCTGGGTGGTCATAGGAATGATAAACCTTTGCTTTTAAAAAGATTTATTATATAAACTACTAGAGGGCCGGTGCATGAAATTCGTGCATGGGTAGGGTCCCTAGGCCTGGCTGGTGATCAGGACCAATCGGGGCCTTCCAGCTGCCGGCTGGGGTCTCCCTTTCCCCAGCTGCCGGCTGCCAGCTGGGGCCTCCCATCATTCCATGCCGCCCCCTAGTGGTCAGCACACATCATAGCAAGCGATTGAACTCCTGGTCTCTTGGTCAAACTCCCAAAGGGACAATTTGCATATTGGGCTTTTATATATATAGATGCAGAACTTCTGAAACACACCCATGGGGACTCCTGTATTCCTTACTCTATCCCTAGATCCTTACTGAGTAACCAACTTGTAAAGGCCAGCAAAAAATGATAAACTTGATTAAGGGGGTATATTTCATGAATGACCATTTTAATGCTCCAGCTCTGTATCATGCCACAAGCACCTTCTAGTTCTTTGGAAGCCACTTTTGGAGAGACCTGCACTTTTTTTTTTCAATTACAGTTGATATTCAATCTTATATTAGTTTCAGGTGTGCAGCATAGTGGTTGGACATGTATATAATTTATGAAGTGATTGCCCCAATAAGTCTAGAACCCATCTGAAAGAAACATTCCAATTAAAAAAATGGGCAGAGGGCCTTAATAGATATTTCTCCAAAGAGCACATACAGATGGCCAACAGACATATGAAAAGATGCTCAAAGTCACTATTCATCAGAGAGATGCAAATTAAAACCACACTGAGACACTACCTGCACTCCTAGATGAACCCCCTCTATGGAGGAGAAAGCACACACACAGGCTTTGCTTGATCAGATTTGGGTCACATCCAGGCTACCACTTGCCAGCTGAGTGACCTGACGAGATGGCTTCAACCACGTCCAATACCTTGGCAGGAAGGGCTGGGAGGCAACACTCAGCTGGAGTTATCGAGCAGGCCCGCTACCTGTGTCCTCTATCATCGTAGTCCCAGGGAGGTCAGACTTCAAATGTGGAGGTTCAGGGCTCCAAAGGGGAGTGTTCCAAGAAAGAAGGCAGGAGCTATGTCTATGACTCAGCCCCTGCTGTCACTTCTCCAGCGTTCCATTGTTAAAGCAGGGCCCTATTCGGAGAGGACATTTACACCTTCCAGGACTTCTCACTCTATCACACTTGTTTCTTTGAAATTCTCTTTGAGTAAACAAAGTGAGTCAAGACTCCTATATTTGTGTCCACTGTTCATGTAGAAGCATTTCTTTGCCAGCATTAAGGAGATCTGTAATGAAGACCACTAGTTATGACCAGACCCCAGGTGGGTGGAGACATTCAAGAGTAATGCAATTCAGATGCTCTTCTCATCTCATTGTCATTGTTGGTAAAGATTGTTCAGCATCTGATTTTGCTATACCAGCACAGAGAAGGGCAAAGCCATGCATCCACCATTTTGTTAATCTAACAAACATTTATTAAACCTACTGTGTGCCAAGCCTATTAGATACTGACGATATAATGGTGAGGGAGGGAAACGTGGTCCATGCCTCACAGAGCTCGGGAGTCTATCTGGGAAGGCAGACAGAGAAAGAATAAGATTAAAGGGTGAGAAGTTCCATGGACCTGGGCCATGGGAAGGCTTGGCTGGAGCATCGAACATGGTGGAGGAGGAAAAGTATTTGAGCCCCCGGACGTCAGTGAGCGATGGGAGATCCAGGGTGGGGGTGGAGGGGGTGGAGGGGAGTGGTCCCTGCTTCCTTAGGAACCAGGCTGATAGAGGCGCTGCCATTTCCACTCAAGGCTGCCAAGGCGGCCTGGGCATGGACGTCTCTAGCAGGTAGAGAAGAAAAGAACCTGGAGTCTCCCTTGTGGGAGACTTTCATGGGCCCAACACTTCAGTGTACCTTCCTTGGCCCAGAAACCAGTCACATGGTCCCCTAACCACAAGAGAAGCTAGAAAATATAGACTTTGAGCCCGGGAATAAAAGATAAAATGGGTTTCTGAGAGCAGTGGCCGACTCAACTTCAAAGTGCTTTTAGAGGACAAAAAGGTGTTGGCCAAGCTCAGGGCTTTTATAAGAATCCCAATTAAGGAAACTCTGACAGCTACCCTGTTTTTAGCTTAAATAATTTATTTTCGGATTAGTGAACACATACTATTAAAAAAATTAAATCTCTCTTAATCCTATGCCTGGTTTAGAGGATATCTAAGAATACATGGAAAAACAGGTGATAGAGTAAAGATGGTATTTTCATCAATAAGAATTATAACAGATAAAACTTCTGAGCTGAGTTTTAATTGTCTGGGGAGAGTGGGAATTGTGTACACATTTGTTGTTTGGTAAGGTTCTTAAAAAGGCTAATTGCAATGGAAAAAAAGCAATTTGGCAAGAAAAAATTATCTTGGCATCTGACTCAATGCCAAGATGCCAATTGACTTGATTGTGAAAAGCACCAGTGCAACTAAGGAGAAAATAAACAAATGGGACTACATCAAAATAAAAAGCTTCTGCACAGCAAAAGAAACCATCAACAAAACAGCAAGAAAGCCCACTGCTTGCTGTAATATTTACCAATGTTATCTCCAATAAGGGTCAATCTCCAACATTTACAGGGAACTCATACAACTTGACAAAAGGAAGATAAACAATCCAATAAAAAAAAATGGGCAACAGACCTAAACAGACATTTTTCAAAAGAAGACATACAGAGGCCGAGAGACATATGAAAACATGCTCAAAGTCACTAATCATCTGAGAGATGCAAATCAAAACAACAACGAGGTACCATCTCACACTCTCAGAATGGCTATCAACAAATCAATAAATGACAAGTGCTGGAGAGGATGTGGAGAAAAAGGAACCCTCGTGCACTGCTGATGGGAATGCAGACTTGTGCAGCCACTGTGGAGAACAGTATGGAGTTTCCTCAAAAAGTTAAAAATGGAACTCCCATTTGACCCAGTGATCCCACTTCTAGGAATATATCCCAAGAAGCCAGAAACACCAATCCAAAAGGATATATGCACCCCTATGTTCACAGCAGCACAATTTACCATAGCTAAGATTTGGAAACAGCCTAAGTGCTCATCAGTAGATGAGAGGAATAAAAAACTGTGGTATATCTACACAATGGAATACTACACTGCTATAAAAAAAAGAAGTGACATTTACCATTTGAAACAACATGGATGGAACTGGAGAGCATTATGCTAACCGAAATAAGCCAGTCAGAGAAAGATAAATATCACATGATCTCACTCAGATGTGGGACATAATGAACAACATAAACTGATGAACAAAAATAGATCCAGAGACAAGGTACCACTGAACAGACCGTCCTACCTCAGAGAGAAGGCAGGGGTGGGGGGTTAGAGATCAACCAAAGGACTTGTATGCATGCATATTAGCATAACCAATGGACACAGGCACTGGGGCGGTGGCGGCTTGTCCTGGGGGTGGGAGTGCCCGGGGGGTATCAGTTGGGGAAAAGGGAGACATATGTAATATTTTAAACAATTAAAAAAAAAAAAGGAAAGCACCAGTGCAACAAGTTTGTAGCCTAAACCCCGTGAGCAAACAGCTCAGGAAGTGAAGTCCCCATCACCTCTGGGCACCTGAGAGAGTTCAATTTGCTTCAAAATATTGGTAGAGATGGATTTTTTTCTTTTTAATGCTCACCCAAGGATATGTTTTGTCTTTACTGCTTTTTAGAGAGAAAGGGAGGGAGGGAGGGAGGGAGGGAGGGAGAGACAGACATTGATGTGGGAGAGAAACATCAATTTATTGCCTCCTTTACGCATCCTGACCACGTCCTGACCGGGGATCGAACCCGTAACCTAGGTATGTGCCCTGACCGGGGATCGAACCCACATCCTTTCGGTGTACTGGACGATGCTCCAACCAACGGAGCCACCTGGCCAGGGCTCTTTTTTCTATTAGTATACTTTGAAATCCTCGAGCATCATTTTTCTCATGAGAAGAACTGTGCCTGCGGTGAGAAGGCGGGTTTCCCTGAGGAATCTGGACGCCAGCGGGAACTTCAGGTAGCCTGCTTCCTAACAGTTAAGCCCTCCTCCTGCGCTCACGTGCTCATATTGAAAACATCAACACGCGCTGGGTCACTGTATGTATCAGCTTCACTGGACTAATGCATGACCGGGGAGCTGGGGAGACCTCATTTCTGGGTGTTTCTGGAAATAGATTAGCATTTGAATCTGTAGGCCGAGTAAAGAAGACACCCTCACCCAGGCAGTGGGCACCCTCCAATCCCTTCAGGGCCTGAGCAAAACAAGAAGGTGGAGGAGGGGGCATATGCTCTCTCTGCCTGAGTTGGGGCATCATCTCCTGTCCTCGGATCTTGGGGTCCCTGGTCCTCTGACTTTCACCCCAAACCCTGCCCCACAGGGTAATGCCAGACATTCCCTCCAGCAATGATTAGCCTCATCTTCCAGAATTAGACATAGGCTCAAAATGTAAATATCCCCTCGGGAAGTCTCCCTGCCACCAACAAGCCCACGAAGGCATGAATGTTGACACAGGTCGGAGCCGGATAGCAGGGTTTGATGGGGAAGCGGAAAGATGGAAGGGTTACAAAGAGGAAACCGCTAATTATTTCACAACTCTGCTCCTGTCAGCTTAGAACCGTGGGCACCAGGTTCGGAGGATGGCTACATTTTTGATGCTTACTTTGTGTCCAGCATGGTCCTTCACATACATTATTTTGTTGGACCTTTGTACAACTCCAAAGAGTGTTGTTACCTCTGTTTTACAGAAGAAAAACACTAAATCTTAGAGGCACTCTACTCATCTAGCACTGCTGGGACCAGCATTTAACCTCAGATCTGAGTCCAGGCCTTAACTTTTGACTCCTCCCTAGCAGGTAAATTTTGTGAGGAAGTCAAACATTTAAATGCAATGTAGAAAGTCCAACTTTTCACTTTCAGGTCAATGAGTATTTACTCACTAAAGCGGGTTGTTATTTCTTTTGTTTTTAAAAGTTCCCTGGAATAGTGACTCCTACAACTGCCCCTGCAGTCCAGCTTATTGATTTCTGTTGTGCTGACATTAAAATATATCTTTCTGTATGCCACCCAGAAATCTCCTTTCCTAGGACAGTGGGGAAATGGGCAGCCTGGTTTGGGGCTGGATTGCCAAACAAGGAGGAAGTTGTTGGACCTCCCTCCTGTTTCGACTAAAGCTTTGTCATTGGGATCAAATTACATTTAAAATCTTTCTTTATCCAAAATACCTACAAGAACCAAAACATTTTCTCAGATCACAATTTAGAGGCTGGTTTCCTCTTTTACATCTTGTCTGATAAAGTCTCCGTTATTCACAGGTCCAGAAAAAATGGCTGCTGTTGGCCCTCAGGCCTGTTTGTATGATATTTTAGTAATGCCATCTGCATGTGCTTTATTAATGTTTTATTAAGGACCATCTGGCTGTTGCTACAGATCATATAGACTCTCCAATGTGTTGGTTCTCGCCCATCAATAAATGATCAAGTGTCATGGGGAGCAAAAGAGATTAAAGTGGGTATTGGAAGGAGCAGGAGACCAGGCCACCCACGGTCCAAGGTTTCCCCCAGCTGGTCTTGTGGCCAGCACGGTCCCGCCACCTCCCTGGTCCCATGTGTTTTTTTTGTGTTATTTTTTTAAAAATATATTTTATTGATTTTTTACAGAGAGGAAGGGAGAAGGATAGAGAGTTAGAAGAGCCGTGGGCAAACTACGGCCGGCCCATTTGAAATGAATAAAACTAAAAAAAAAAAAAGACCGTACCCTTTCATGTAATGATGTTTACTTTGAATTTATATTAGTTCACACAAACACTCCATCCATGCTTTTGTTCTGGCCCTCTGGTCCAGTTTAAGAACCCATTGTGGCCCTCGAGTCAAAAAGTTTGCCCACCCCTATAGAAACATCAATGAGAGAGAAACATCGATCAGCTGATTCCTGCACACCCCCTACTGGGGATGTGCCCGCAACCAAGGTACATGCCCTTGACCAGAATCGAACCTGGGACCCTTGAGTCCGTAGGCCGATGCTCTATCCACTGAGCCAAACCAGTCAGGGCTGGTCCCATGTGTTTTATCTGAACACTGAACGTTGAACTCTATGGATGAAAAAGGGGTCGCAGACTAAACCTGACAAGCTCAGGGGAGGTTCCCATGGCAGGTCTTACAAACTCAGAGACCGGAAGTAACCACGTAGGAAGGTCTGAACCTAAAAACTCCTAAGGAAAAGCAGGTCATGGTGGGTAGCACATCCTAGGCCTGTACCTGTAGCTTCCTTGACAAAGCTCAATTTTTACCGTAACTGAGCCTATTGTCTTTTTGCATCTAAGACACCGTACCTGTCAGAATAATCCGTTTTAGCCCCTCAGGGCACAACTGCTGACCTGAGCACAAGGCCACAGGACACCTGCCCTGGCCGGGTAGCTCATTGGTTAGAGTGCCGTCCAGATATGCCAGGGTTGCAGGTTCAATCTCCAGTAAGGGCACACACAAGAACCAACCAATGAATTCATACACAAGTGGAACAACAAATCTCTCTCTCTCTCTCTCTCTCTCTCTCTCTCTCTCTCAAATCAGCAAATAAATAAAATTTTAAAAAAGAAAAAAGACCACAGAACACCTCATTGGTATTTGTTCCTGATACCATCTCTATGTGCTGTAAATATTAACTATCCTGTACCCACCAATGTAAAAAAAATATGTGTTTCTCTACTTTGTCTTTTTATCCAATCCCAGAGATTTCCCTGCTTTGCTTCCTCCCACCCCCTGAATCTACCACCGATGGAGTTTATGAAGCCCTCCTTACGTCTCCTCCTTTTATTCTAATGTATAAAGTAAGCTGGAAAACGGCCATTCTCCAGAGCAGTGGTTCTCAACCTGTGGGTCGCAACCCCTTTTGGGGTCGAACGACCCTTTCACAGGGGTCACCTAAAACCATCCTGCATATCAGATATTTACATTACGATTTATAACAGTAGCAACATTACAGTTATGAAGTAGCAACGAAAATAATTTTATGGTTGGGGGGTCACCACAACATGAGGAACTGTATTAAAGGGTCGCGGCATTAGGAAGGTTGAGAACCACTGCTCCAGAGCATTATCTCAGTCTACTGAGATTTTGCTTCCAGGCAATCATTAGTTTGGTTCAAATACTCATAAAAATTTCTACAGGTTTGGACATTTCTTACTTCCAAAACTCAATCTCTCAGATCACTTTAAACTTTAAATTCTGGGTCAGAAGCTCAAATGCAGGGCTGTGGACCCCAAACCTAGGAGCACCGGAGAGGGGGTTCTGTGCCGGGACCTAGTGGACAGAGAGCTGGTGAGGACTGGGCTGGTGAGAGTACACTCCTAGCTGGATGGAGCACTGCAGAGCTTGGGGCAGCAGTGGGGACGGAGC
>NW_005874560.1:0-7140 GCF_000147115.1 Myotis lucifugus
CCCCTCCCGCCTCTGGGCTCTGGGGCATTCCCCTAGGTATCTGATGCACTAAGGTTCCAAAGGCAGGGGAGCTGCAGCATTTGTGCTCGGGGCCTAAAACCACTCTTAATGAGGCCAACAGGTCCTAACACTTGGCTTAATCCTTTAACCAGAACTTGGAAAGAACACCAGGTGGTCCCTCAAGTTTTCCAGTTCATAACAGCACCAATTCGACTCATCATTCTTTTCATAGTTTACTGCCTCAGAAAATGTCATGTAAGAGCCATCTAACATAAGAGAAAACAGAATAAAAAATAAGATCTTTTTAATCAGGCCACAATTATGAGAGGGCACTAGTTATTTTTAGTGTTTCTGTTCCTGGGTACAAAGGTTTCTGGGGGCAAGCAGACATCAGTGAGCTCTGGGTGGCCTAAGGCACAGGATGAATTGTCATTGGAGGGTTGTAAAAGCTACAACTTCCTCTCATTTAATTGCCTTGCCTCATGGAAAGGAGCAATTAGAGTGCTGCTTGCTAATACAGAGATAAATGATTGCCTTGTTGAGAGCCTTTTGGGGAGCAGGATGTGCAGAATGAGTGAGCTTAAAATCTACTTTATTACAGCCTCATCCTAAGGTAGATGAAAGACCTTGCCAAAGGAAGGATTTGTAGTTTCCAACGTGGAACCTCCCAAACCCCTACAAGCACTGTGGAAAGCACAAAGACAGTGGTCAGGTGACTGTGGTATTCCAGGATGGTATTTTCACTCATCTTTCAAGCATTTCTTCTAGTTTTGCACAAACCAGAAAAGGAAGATCATTTTTCTTTAATATATTTTGTATTGATTTCAGAGAGGAATGGAGAGGGAGAGAGAGATAAAAACATCAATGACCAGAGAGAATCATTGATTGGCTGCCTCCTGCACACCCACACTGGGGATCTATGCGCCCTGACCAGGAATCGAACTGTGACCCGCTGGTTCATAGGCCAATGCTCAATCACTGAGCCATGCCAGCTGGGCAGGACGATCATCTTTTAATGTTTGACAGAGAACGGTGATGGTGCAACGAGGGAACACTTGGGATAAGGTCTTCCAGGAGGTGATTTTCCAAGGACCAGATGCCTCACATTGTCAAAGGCAGGAACCAGAAAAAAACTGTCACTTGACATTCTGAGCCAAAGGGACCCCAACTGTTTAAATGTTTTGGATTTCTTGCCCTCCTTAATGTCATTCTATAAAGTTCAGTGTCGATATGCACAGCACCACCTTAATTAGCATTTAGAGAATAAAGATCCATTTTTCAACCTTTTCCTCGGAATGCACAGGGGGGAGGAGAGTTCTGTGATGCTACCTCTCTCCCCTCCTTCTCTTCACTCACTTTGTGGGAATCAGGCACTTAGCTGTCATCCGCATAGCCGGAGCCCCCACTCTCAGCTCCTGAGACAGGCCTGGAGACTCTCCTCTCAAGTTCAGTTATTTCAATCCCATTGATCTCTCATTTACTTTAAGAAGTAGATTCAATAGCAAAGTATTTCTTCACTGTATTTTGAGAACTCTTCCAGGGAAAGGCCATTACTTTGTGCAGTAAGCTGAGGATAGAAACGATTTTACTGTCTCTCAGGATAACTAATTTCGATTGATCTCGTTAAGCTCTAAAACATGTTGCCACGGTTAATTATAATTCATCAATCACACCAACACATGGCACTCACCGATGGAGACAGCCCTGCGTGTTTGTTTGAGGTATGCAAACAATATTGTGAGAGATCAGTTTTAATCATCTCCTACTCTGTGTTCATTGTCAGGAAAATGTGATTTAAGGAAAATCATTTACTCGTCCCCAAATGTATTAATGCAAAACAAGTTTACTTTTTTATTCTTTATAAAGAAAATCAACACAGCCAACAGAAATCAGTTGACAAGTATAAAAGGTTCTCAGTCAGTTTAATATCCATGAAGTGTTTATTGATGTGTGAAGCCAAAACATTATTTAGATAAATGCTTTTTTGTCTATGTGGATTTTGGAAAAGAATCAGGTGGGTTTCTTTATGGTTTTTTTTGTTGGTAAACCTTGAAAAAAAAGGGTGGCAAACAAGTCAGAAGTAGTTTCAGTTCATGTTTTTTTCAGCAGGTGCTGACAGTGATGAACAAGTTGGAGACTTGGAACCAAAACGAGAGGTGTCTCCAAGGCCAGGGCTATTTGCCTCAGCGGAGTCAAATGACCAGCATGTGCACTGCGGCTGGAAGCTTTATTTGCTAATGAGCCATTGGGGGGAGGTGGGGAGCATTCATTCATTCATTCATTCATTCATTGGGAAATAAATACCTATGAGACCTTCTCTTCTGGGCATTGAGCTGGGTTGAAATCAGCAATAAACAAACCAGGTATGGCTTCTATCGCCACACAGTGACAGTCTCATGAGGAAAACAAACCTTTAAATGATTGACTACAATAAAGTGTGCTGTGTCCTGGCCCCGTGGCTCAGTTGGTTGCACCATCCTCCTGTACACTGAACGGTTGTGGGTTTGATTCCTGGTCAGGGCACATTCTCAGGTTTTGGGTTCTATTCTAGGTCGGGGTGCATGTGGGAGGCAACTGATCCGTGTTTGTCCCATGGATGTTTCTCTCTTCCTCTCTCTAAAATCAATAAAAACATATCCTCGGGTGAGGATTAAAAAGTAAATGAATAAATGAAGTGTGCTGTAAATCACTGTAGGAGAACAGGGTACAATATGAGGAGGCTGAAGCAGACACCCACCTTGAATAGGGGGCAAGCAAGACATCCTGGTGGAAGTACTTTTAGGTGCATAACTAGAGATGATTCATAACTCTTCAGGTAATAAAGAAAGGAGGGTAGCTCCAAGCAGAGATCATCAGAGCTGCTTATGTACTTTTGACCATGAAATACTCGCAAATTGTCAGGCCATGCATCCAATAAAAAGCAATGAATATAGTCAGGGATGTGGGGCTCGGCCAGGAAAAAAAGAATATCAAAACCAAGAACTAAACACCATCCCCTTTTAGTTGTTTGAGAACCTGTTTCTTATTCACACAGGTCCTGCAGTGGTTCTCACATGAGTGTGTTAACCCAACCAGCATAAAATTGCTCACTTACGCTGCTCTGTCCATTCTGATTTCATGGACCTCTATGGGAGAAAGCTTTCTGACATTTATGGTACAAAGGATCTTGCTAGAGGGCATTTTGAATGACAGAGGGAACAGGGAAGAAAGAGTAGAAGAGTTATCAGGGTCTAGTCCCCAGGGACCATTGAGGCCCCAGGGTAACATTTCTCTATCTGAAGTCATTGCATGACATTCAGCACCACCCACTACCAGAGCAGAAATGAACCCCAGCAAGATGTCTAGGTCTTTGAGGAATTCACCAGTGCGCCCGCGCTTTCTCCCAGTCTCAGGCTGCATACTCTTATATGCCATGCAGTGAGAATAAAGAACCAAGAATGAGCCCATCACTTGGAACCAACTGCTTGGAGACTTAGATAACCTTAGTGCAAATCCTCATTTCAAAATATAGACAAGACTAGGTGCATCCCCTAAACCTTCATAAATGTTGTCCTGTTCATTGGGACACTTATGTCCTCTCAGCCCCTCCTTTGTATTCACAGACATGTGGTTATGTTGGAAGTGTGCTGAAGACCCGGCACTTCATGACTTCATGCCCACCATCTCATCGGCTCCTCCAAGGCTCTCCAAAGGCTGAGCAGAGCAGACCAACATGCTGCTCCCCCTGCTCCCCTTAACAGGACACACAAAGCCACTCTCTGCAATCCTAGTGGAGAACATAACCTTCCTCTAGTTACTTACTATGGCCAGAATCGAGCTACAGCATAAAAACTACATATTTAAAGGTTAAACTTCACTGCAACATGAATGCCGGGATACAACCAGACCAGCATGGAGCAAGAGGATGCAATTCCTTTAGGAGGGATTTGACAACTACCTCTAGGATGATGGGAAAGGAATACGGGCATGAATAGAGCCAAGGAAGAAAAGTTACTCTAATGACTACAAGTTCTTGAATGTTACCACATTCCCTGGAGTCAAGAAAATGGTTATTATCCAATCCAAAAGCAGAGCTAATTCATGATGATTTGCATATATATATAAATGCCTGAATTATCTAAGTAAACTAAGCATGACTCAAATCACAATGTAGTTTTTATATATTTATTTATTTTTATATATATTTTATTGATTTTTTACAGAGAGGAAGGGAGAGGTATAGAGAGTCAGAAACATCGATGAGAGAGAAACATCGATCAGCTGCTTCCTGCACACCCCCTACTGGGGATGTGCCCGCAATCAAGGTACATGCCCTTGACCAGAATCAAACCTGGGACCCTTCAGTCCGCAGGCCGACGCTCTATCCACTGAGCCAAACCGGTTAGGGCTATTTATTTATTTTTAAAAAATCATACTTTGGGTTAAAAATTTTAGGAGAGAATTATATGAACTGGGTAACCTTAACCTACACATGCAATCATGCCAGGGCACTGTTTTAGTGAGTACTATAAAGAGGAGTCTTTTCTAGGCTAATGATTCTTTTTTTAAAAAGTCCACATTGTTTCCACTTATTTTATGTTTCAAAAACACATTTATTGATCACTTACAGGCATTTCTAGGTCAAAGGTTTTAAAAGGACATGAAAATAACATATCCTTGCTATAAAAATGTCTATGAAAGTACAATTTGAATGAAAAAGCTGAACATGAAGGAAATAACTACTATGGAGAATCTAAAATTTAAATCAACTAAATTATATGATGATGTCATCTTCACTAATGAGGGAGAGAGATTTTTATTAAGAATAAAATATATAGCCCTGGTTGGTTAGAGTGTTAGAGCAGTGATGGCGAACCTTTTGAGCTCGGCATGTCAGCATTTTGAAAAACCCTAACTTAAGTCTGGTGCCATGTCACATATAGAAATTTTTTGATATTTGCAAACATAGTAAAACAAAGACTTATATTTTTGATATTTATTTTATATATTTAAATGCCATTTAACAAAGAAAAATCAACCAAAAAAATGAGTTCGTTTGTTACCTCTGACACGCGTGTCATAGGTTCGCCATCACTGGTTTAGAGTGTCATCCCAATACACCCAGGCTGCCAGTTCTATTTCCAGTCAGGGCACATGCAAGAATCAACCAATGAAAACATAAATAAGTGGAACAACAAATCAGTGTTTCTGTGTCTCTCTAATCAATAAAGAAAAGAATAAAATATTGCCTTTAAATCATGACACTTCAAAAATATTTTTTAAAGTTTAGCATACTGCTAAAAAAGAAAATCCACTATTTTTTTAACTGATATATTTTAAGGATTTGAAAATAATATTCTGTGATATACATGTACAAAGTTCAAATGAAAATATTTTTTAGTGTTCACAATGTGCTAAACATTGCAGATATAAAGATATGTCATTTTTATGTTTTCAAGAATCTCATAGAACAATATTTATAGACCCGTCTAACAAGCCAACTCATAAAATTATATTGTAAAAATAGCCGTAACCAGTTTGGCTCAGTGGATAGAGCGTCGGCCTGTGGACTGAAAGGTCTCAGGTTCGATTCCGGTCAAGGGCATGTACCTTGGTTGCGGGCACATCCCCAGTAGGGGGTGTGCAGGAGGCAGCTGATTGATATCTCTCTCTCATTGATGTTTCTAGCTCTCTATCCCTCTCCTTTCCTCTCTGTAAAAAAATCAACAAAACATATTTTAAAAAATTATATTGTAAAAATACATATCATTATCTATGCAGTCAGGATAAAAATATGGTATTTACTTGTATTTATAGGTTAGCTGTTTTGAACTCTTTACTATAAATACTTAAAATATTGGTTTGCATTACTCAGTATAATCCTGTCTATGTGACAATGCAGAGCAAAATCATGTTAAACTGTGCTGGCGAGTTTCCAAAAGAAATAGGTTTATAAAGCATTAGCCAGGTATTTAAGATAACCTATGGAAACACTAAAATTCATTTCTTTTCAGAATTTAGTATTTTTTATAAACAACTTTCTAGTTGAGGACAAAAGAGGTATTTTAGAATCAGTTTGTTCAAATCTTCTGGAGTGGCATTTCCTCTCTATATATAAAAGGTTAAGTGACCGACTGTTCATTGGACTGACCGACTGACCAGCTGGTACATATGACACGCACTGGCAATTTAAAAATAAATGTTGACTCGTGCATGCACAGTACATATAAAGCTCTCTGGACACCAATCGCACACGACACCAGAATGTATCTGAAGACCAACTATTGGCACTTTGTTGTTGTTATGTCATGTTGTTGTTGTTTATTTATTAATCAATTTATCAATCATGGTTTATATCAATTTTTTTATATCATGATTTGTTGTTTTTATATCATGTTGTTATTGTTTATTTATTAATAAATTTATATTATTTTCCTATACATTTTACTAATTTTCTTTCATCTCTGACACTTCCATTATAGAGGAAGTGAATAGTGATATTAAAATATTTTGTATTTTAATTTTATAATAGTATATTATATATACTATTTTGAAATGTAATTTTTTGCAGTAATGTAATTACTGCATGGATCTTTCTTCTAATTAATTTCCTTTCAGTGTGCATGAATCTGTGCACCGGGCCACTAGTCTTATATAATAAAAGCCCAGTGACCGAATGGTGAAACTACCAGAATGAGGGCTAGACCAGCATGATGCGCACTGACCACCAGGGGGCAGACGCTCAATGCAGGAGCTGCCCCCTGATGGTCAGTGCACTCCCACAGTGGGAGCGCTGCTTGGCTGACCCGATGAGCAGGGCTCCCACAGAGGGCCAATCCCCGCAGGCCATACCCCCCAGCAGTGCATAAATCCTGTACACCGAGCCTCTAGTTTAAAATAAAATACACTGATGCTTTAAACAGAAGTGGCCATCCTTGGACAGGTTTGTGTAATGTATTTCCTGTCATCACTACCTTGAGTTCATGGATTTATATGTGAATTGAAGCAGTTATCTACTTATGCCTATTATCTACACTAATAAAAGAGAAACATGGTAATTGGCGTACGACCGCTACCCTTCCCATTGGGTAATTAGCGAGATATGCAAATTAATCACCAGCCAAGATGGCGGTTAACTGTCAACAAAGATGGCGGTTAATT
>NW_005874560.1:7843-10127 GCF_000147115.1 Myotis lucifugus
GTAAGGCCCGGGCAGGGGGCGGAGCCCACTATAGGGGGGCGGCTGCTGCTTGGAGGGCAGGTGCGGAGCCCACAATCGGGGGGGCGACTGCAGCGAGGGTCCCCTGCCTGGGCCTAACGCCTAGGCCAGAGGCGTAAAGGCCCGGGCAGGGGCGGAGCCCACGATCGGGGGAGGCTGCAGCTGCGGGGGTCCCTTGCCCGGGCCTAATGCCTTGGCCAGAGGCATTAGGCCTGGGCAGGAGCAGTGCCAGCGATCATGGGGAGCAGGGGCACAGTCGCTGATGGTGGGAGCTTGGGGTCCCCTGCCCAGGCCTAATGACTTGGCCACAGGCGTTAGGCCTGGGAAGGGGTGGAGCAGGAGGTCCCTTGGAGAGCTGTGGGTCCCCTGCCCAGGCCTAATGCCTGGGTGAGAGGCATTCGGCTGGAGCGGTCAATCGCAGGGAGCAGGGGCCGAGTTGACGATGGTGGGGAGCTGGGGGTCCCTTGCCCAGGCCTAATGCCTTGGCCAGAGGTGTTAGGCGTGAGCATGGGCAGAGCCAGCGATCGTGAGCAGGGGCAGCGTGGGCGATCGTAGGGAGCTGGGGGTCCCCTGCCCACCCTGATCTGGGACACCCTTCAGGGCAAACCAGCTGGCTCCCACCCGTGCACCAGGCTTCTATCCTATATAATAAAAGGGTAATGTGCACATGCAATTTTTTTCCCCAAATATATTTTATTGATTTTTTACAGAGAGGAAGGGAGAGGGATAGAGAGTTAGAAACATCAATGAGAGCGAAACTTCGATCAGCTGCCTCCTGCACACCCCCTACTGGGGATGCGTATGCAACCAGAGTACATGCCCTTGACGAGAATCGAACCTGGGACCCTTCAGTCCGCAGGCCGACGCTCTATCCACTGAGCCAAACCCGTTAGGGCGGTAATGTGCAAATTGACCCTAACAGCAGAACGACTGGGAATGACTGGTCACTATGATACACACTGACCGCCAGGGGGCAGATGCTCAATGCAGGAGCTGCCCCCTGGTAGTCAGTGCACTCCCACAGGGGGAGCTCTGCTCAGCCACAAGCCAGGCTGACGGCATCACAGTGGCAATGGTGGGAGCCTCTCCTGCCTCCTCAGCAGCTCTGTGGATGTTCAACTGCAGCTTCGGCCCGCTGGCAAGTGGACATCCCCCAAGGGATGTATCACTGCCAGCTTAGGCACAATCCCCCGGGGAGCAGGCCTAAGCCAGCAGGTGGACATCCCCCGAGGGGTCCCAGACTGCGAGAGGGCACAGGCTGGGCTGAGGGACCCCCGAGTGCACAAATTTTTGTGCACCGGGCCTCTAGTGTTCTAATAATATTTTGCCCTGTTACATATTTTGGAAAGTGAATTCTGGATGCATAAAATGAGCTTATTGTTTCCAGTAATTAAACAGGTCATCATCTTAGTTAAAACTGGGTTCTAAGCACAGTATACATAAAAATATTCAGTTCTCAGAGGATTGTTGCATCTCTTTACTTACTTTTACAAAATATTTGCATATTAAAGCCTTGATAACATCGCATGCAAGGTGACTGTTGTCTCTTCCGGGACATATGTGATCGGAGCATCGCAGGGGGAATGAGCGCTGATGTTGTTCCTTAATTCAGTGTTGAAGCACAATCCTGTCTAGCTCATTTAAATTCTATTTCCTAAAGTCACTTCCTCTTCATATACAATGAACATGATACAATTATATCTTTTGAGATTTTTGAAACATGGCCTTTATATTGGAAAAATGCCCGAAGCCAGTCCATCCTTGATGCTTGACACAGTCACTGCAGGGAAGAAACATCTGCACAGAATATGTCTCAAGGACCTGGCATATATGGCATACTGTTCTTAATATGTTTGCTCCCCTTCTTAGAGCTATGTGTTTTAACCAAGGTCACCTCTCCGAGAAAGGTTGTTTCACCAGGTGAGGATTTTTTCCTGGAGTTAGGGATTAACAGGACTAAGGAAGAGAATAAATCAGTAAAACCCCCTAGTGTTACAGAAATACCATGCACTACTTATGAAGAACTTGGACTAAGACTGTTGGCAATAAATTTGGGACTTGTTGGGCCCACATCCCCAGGGATCTGCCCACCAGGGAAAGCACCAAAGCCTATACCTCTGGAGACCCACTGACACAAGGCTGTCCCAGGGAAGGCAAACAGCAAGGCTGGGAGGACATAACCTTTACTGGGTAGGATAATTTCCTTTAGTCACTTCCTTGTAGCTTATCAGTTGAGGCAGTGACCTTGGAATAGCCCTTATAATAG
>NW_005874560.1:10227-16014 GCF_000147115.1 Myotis lucifugus
GGCTGGACCCCACATTCTGGCGATCGAACAGTCCACTGACATGTGTGAGCAGGTGAGTGAGAGTGCCCTGCACCAAGGGCGCTGCATGCGCCTTCCTCCGGGGCCTGGAACTCGGACTTCGCGCTTTGGAGAGCCTTGGGCGGCGGAGCGCCCAGAGGTTCGCCGCAGGGCTTCGAGGGCGGGCCACGCCAGGATCCAAGGACGGGAGCAGCAATGGGAACCCAAGCCTCCCCCACCTCTCCTCGGAAGGGCAACATCTCTATAGCCCCAAGCCGCCCCTCTCTAATACCAGAGTTTCGGAAAACCCAGCCACCACCCTACTTTCCACCTCCCTACCAGCCGCTGATTTATTCCCAGTGGGCAGACCCCTACTCGCATCGGGGAGAAGCGAACGCTGCCATCAACCCCCTGCACCAGTCGGCGCCAGCTGGCAGTCAGCCACAGGCCTGGCCCGGCCGCCAGAGCCAGGAGGCTGCTGGCTTGCCCTTGCACCACGGGCGCCCGGCCAGCCTGCTACCCCATCCCTCCGGGCTGGACTGCAGCGCTATGAGCGCCCACAGGGATGGCTTCCACCGCTCAGACCTGCTGCTGCCCCACGCGCACGCCCTGGACGCAGCAGGACGGGCGGAGAACCTGGGCCCTCATGACATGGGGGAACCGATGGACGAGGTGCAGAAGGTGGATGAGCAGCCCCTGCTTCTGCATGATCAGACTGGGATTTGCAAAGGTCCCATTTCAATGACCAAGAATGCCTTGAGTCTCCCCTGTCAGAAGGAGCTGGTGGGGGCTGTGATGAACCCCAGTGAGGTCTTCTGCTCCGTCCCCGGAAGATTGTCCCTCCTGGGCTCCACGTCGAAATACAAAGTGACAATTGCCGAAGTCCAGAGGCGATTGTCCCCACCTGAGTGCTTAAATGCCTCAATACTGGGAGGTGTTCTCAGAAGAGCCAAATCTAAAAATGGAGTTCGGTCCTTGCGGGAGAAGCTGGACAAGATTGGGCTGAAGCTTCCAGCCGGCAGACGGAAGGCTGCACCCGTCACCCTCCTGACGTCCTTAGTAGAAGGGGAGGCCGTTCACTTGGCTCGGGACTTCGCGTATGTCTCTGAAGCTGAGTTTCCTAGTAAGCCGGTGGCTGAGTAGTTAACTAGACCTCATCTCGGAGGACGGAATGAGATGGCAACGAGGAAGAACATGCTGCTGGCTGCACAGCAAGTGTGTCAAGAATTCACAGACCTCCTCCACCAAGACCGAACACCCAATGGGAACAGCCGGCCGGCCCCGGTCCTAGAGGCGAACATTCAGAACTGCCTGTCTCACTTCAGCCTGATGACCCACGGGTTTGGCAGCCAGGCCATCTGTGCCACCGTGTCTGCGATGCAGAACTACATAAAAGAGGCTTTGGTCATCATAGAGAAATCCTACATGAATCCCGGGGGACCAGAGTCCAGCTGATTCCAGCAAGACCTTGGAGAAGATGGAGAGCATCAGAAATGAAACAGGTGGAAACAAAGGGAAGAAGAGTCTGCAAGGGGAAAAAAATCTCCAAAACCACTCTCACAGATTCAGCCCAACCAGAGAATTGCCCAATTACTCCTGTTACCAATACATAAAATAGGGACAGCTGTTACCCAGGGAGCCACAGGGCCGGAGGCTTTGGATGTGGTGATGCAGCATTTTGGATACAAGAAATCCATCCACACCTTTGGGAACCCCTGGACCTCCTGGGGCTGGACCCCAACAGAAAAACATAAAGAGGTTGGTACTTAGACATACTTGTAAGAGTTAGCACTTCTGTTTAAAAATAATTCCCTACCAAGCTTCTGAAAAAGACAGCGCAGACTCCAGACAGCCTGCCATCATGTCTCTGCTGAAAGTCGCCAGTCCAGCCCTGAGCATCCTTCACTGGCCGCTGCCTGAAGGAAGACTAGACTCTCCTTACAAACAGCCCAGCCTTTCGGGTCATGTCAGTGCCTGACCGCTCTGGGAAATCTGCATTTCAATATCCTACAAATAAAATGAAAATCAGATAGACCCTGTCTTCTGTTGAAATGTCAGTCTGTGCAGCTGAATTCTAAGGTGAACTTTTGAAAAGTTTCCTAACCCTACGCACATATCAATTCTGGGAAAATTTTGGCAAGAGATAATCGGTGAATTCCAATAGAAGATGGTAGTTTGAGCACACACGTAACTTACATTAACTAATGACGTTAAATTAAGGAATAGATATACATGTGTAGTTTTTAAACCATTAAAAGAAACATTGACAATTATTATCTCTGGGAGGTTGGATTCATAATTATAGTGGGACACTGAAACTTTATTTTTTTTTTAATATTTAATTAATTTTAAACATATTAGTAAGCTATGTTTTTATTTAAATAAAACATTTCAATGTATATTTTCTCTCAAAGAGTAATACAGCTGAAAGGTATATTAAAAATCATTTGGTCTACCCAGCCTCCTCCAGCCTGGTAGGTGGTTGCTCAGATATTTCTTGAATTAGTCAACTGAAAATGTTCAGACACAATGGGATGGAATATGAGTTAGATGAAGTGGAGGTTTTCCATCTGAATCAGTTAAAGGCTTTACTGGTAAAAGAGAACGAAACACCAATCTTCCAGAAATGTCATGACAGTCTAGATCAGTGGTTCTCAACCTTGGCTGCACATTAGAATCACCTAGGAATATTTTTAAAATTGATTTCTAACAATCAATTTCTGGGCCTCATCCTCCTGAATTCTGTTTCTTTGTTATGGGGTGGGGCCACAACATTAGTAACAAAGAAACAGAATTTCCAGAGGATGAGGCCCAGAAATCAGGATTTTAAAAAGGTTCCCAGGTGATTCTAATGTGCAGCCAAGGTTGAGAACCACTGGTCTAGATGGAGCCAGAGGAAATATCCCATGGAGGAATGACCTTGTAGGGCAAGAAAACTAGAATGAAGTGCAGAGGCCAGCCTAAGTGCAAAGCCCTGGTCTGGAGTTAGGTGGGCGTGGCTTCGTGAGGGCGTGGTTTCTAGTGGGCTGCTTTCAGCAAGAGGTTTCTTCTGTCTTACCTTATCAATGAGTAATAATTGAAAATTGCAATATAGGATTGATGGGAAGATAAAATAAGCTATGCAATGCTTACGGCTATGGCTCACAAACAATACAATAAAATAAACAGAGAGTTAAATTTTAGCTTTTACCAGTTTTACTAATTACCAGGTTAGGCTTGTTCGTAGTTCTCTGATACTAGTAGTGTCAAGGGCTTTATACTAGAATACTTCTTTAGAAAGTGTTTCTAAAGGAATCGTAGGGGTAAAATATTTCTTAATTTTTAAATGAGTCTCCCTCTGTAACCTATCTTTTCTCATCATACTCATACTAGTATTCTTGTCCTTAGCGAAAAAAGCAAATGTAAATATGTAATAGTTATTTTTTATCTTTAAATTCTTTATTAGTTAAGGTATGTAATAGTTATTTTAATTCATTTTTGTTCTTTAAAGTGCTTGAAGCTAAAATATTAAGAAGAAAGGTGTTAATAAAAACTGATAATAATTCTAAATATGATGGGTACTTCTTCCTTTAAAATAAGAATTCAGACTTGGAAAAAATGGTAGTGGATTTTTATTTTTTATTTTATCCAACCTTCCATCAGCTATAACTTTTGGTAAAAGAAGCTTCTCTGATCTTAGAAAGAGAATTTCCTAGACACTTTGCCATTTTCTTTTGTTAAACTAACATCTGAACACATGATTGCAAACAATTTACTAGTGTCCTCTTTTCATTATTCTTGATGGCTATTTTATATTCATTGACAACATTTCAGAAATTACATATATTTTTAATTTTAAAATTGCCATGCCATCTCTGATTAGATTGATTCTTTTCCATCCTTTCTGAAATCACTATCATCATAGGAAGTGAAAAGCCACATAGTCACAAATGGATATTTTGGTTTGCAAGGAAGTTGCACTAATCTCACTGCTTTATTCTTCTGAATAAAACTTAGGTTTGAGTTTTTTTTGCATCAATCATATATATGTCATGGTGAGTGATACTAGTGGGAAGTGAAAAATGATTGTTTCAGGCATGTCTGGCTCATTTTTATCACCAACAAATTTTATTCTATGAGGGGGTGACAGAAAGAGAGGGAATCACTTTTGTTCTTTCACAGGAAAGAATAACGTGTGTGCTTCTTTCTCTGCCTGGGATTTTATGAATTGAGTCCCTTCCACTTTTGGATTACCTTCTATTTAATGCTTTTCTTAATCACTGTTATCCTTTCAAAGTTCACCCAGTGAATTTACATGAAAAATAGTATTTTGTAAAAGAAACGATATATTATAAATGTTTCAAATACATTTTTATATGCTATATGCATGTTAGAGATTTCAAAAGCTCATTAAATATTGTGTGGCACATTTTCTTCAAATGAATGCAATTTCAAAGGGCCCATTAAACTTCTGTGGTTTTTAATTAATAAAATTGAATCACATTCATTTTAAAATTAAAAGCATACATTTTCAAAACTTGAGGAACATAAGAATAATTTACATCTTAAAAGTGATAAATAATTGAACTACAGCTTTGTGAAGGAAGGCCCAAGGTGAGCATAAAACACCATTCCTACACTTTCCTGGCATGGCTGACTCGACACCAGTGTCTGCTCTGTACAAGAATTTCTCTAGCTGGGGAAAGGTTCTAGACCAGTGGTTCTCAACCTTCCTAATGCCTCCACCCTTTAATACAGTTCCTCATGTTGTGGTGACCCCCAACCATAAAATTATTTTCGTTGCTACTTCATAACTGTAATTTTGCTACTGTTATGAATCATAATGTAAATATCTGGTATGCAGGATGTATTTTCATTGTTACAAACTGAACATAATGAAAGCATAGTGATTAATCACAAAAACAATATGTAATTATATATGTGTTTTCCGATGGTCTTAGGCGACCCCTGTGAAAGGGTCTTTCGACTCCCCAAGGGGCCGCAACCCACAGGTTGGCGACCCACAGGTTGAGAACTGCTGTTCGAGACTATGAGTAAGCAGCAGAGCAGAGAGCAGTAAATGCCTGTAATGTGTGTAGATGGAGATCAAAAGGTCAACATAAAGCTGTAACAATTTCGAACAATGAAGAGTAATATATAATTGCATAAAATACAGAGCTATAACAATGTGATGAAGGATGGAACATTGCTACAGAGTGGGAAACATCTATCTACACTAATAAAAGAGAAACATGGTAATTGGCGTATGACCGCTACCCTTCCCATTGGCTAATCAGCATATCCTTATGCAAATCAACTGCCAACTAAGATGGCGGTTAACCGCCAACAAAAATGGCGGCTAATTTGCATACGGGAGGCGAAAGGGGAAGGACAGAAAAATGGTGATCCGCAACCCAGGTGGCAGGTAAAAGCTAGGGGGTGGGCAAAGGCCGCCTTCCCCCACCCCCCAGCCGGTGATCTTTATTGGAAAACAGGGTGGCAACCCCGGACCCCACTGGGGCCGGGGTTGCCGGCTGGCCTGCGCGGCGTGATCCCATTGGCGATCGGAGGGTGGGAGGGCCCGGGCGCAGGCCAGGGGGCCTGGGGCTGGCGAAAGGGGATCGGAGGGTGGGAGGGCCTGCGCGGATCCCCATGGTGATCGGAGGGTGGGAGGGCCCGGGCACAGGCCAGGCGGCAACCCCGGACCCCAATGGGGCTGGGGTTGCCGGCTGGCCTGTGCGGATCCCCATGGTGATCGGAGGGTGGGAGGGCCCGGGCACAGGCCAGGCGGCAACCACGGACCTCACTGGG
>NW_005874561.1:0-15206 GCF_000147115.1 Myotis lucifugus
AATGAAGCCATGAGGCCCTTCAATATTTCGGTGTCATGCTGAAGAGGAACAGTGGGCTAAGTGCAGCCTGAGTCCAGTGGAGAAATTGGAAAAAGAAGGTGGTTCAAGGAGAGAGTGGTCAATTTTGTCATATGTGGCTGAAAGTTTGAGCAGGATAAAGACTGAGAAGCGGTACTGAATTTGCAACATGAATATTGTTGCTCATTTTCACAAGCACAACTGTGGTGCAGGTGGAGTGAGCAGGGTTGGAGTGAGCAGGAAGCCTGATTACATGGGCATGTGTCATGATGGTAGAAAATGGTGTGGAAGCTATGGGTATAGACAATTCGCTCTGAGAAATGTCTACCAGGAGAGGAAATGTGGTTTGGGGAATGGTTCTTTAAGAATGGAGATACCAGCCCTAACCAGCTTGGCTCAGTGGATAGAGTGTTGGCCTGCGCACTGAAGGGTCTCGGGTTCGGTTCCGGTCAAGGGCGTGTACCTTGGTTGTGGGCACATCCCCAGTGGGGGTTGTGCAGGATGCAGCTGGTCGATGTTTCTCTCTCATCGATGTTTCTAACTCTCTATCCCTCTCCCTTCCTCTCTGTAAAAAATCAATAAAACATATTTTTAAAAAAAGAATGGGGATACCAGAGCATGTCTGTAACCTATAGCAAATGTTCCAGTAGACAGGAGAAGCAGGTAATTCAAGACCATTTTCTTTAAACAGTAAGAGGGCTAGGTATTAAGAACACTAGTAGAGGGTTTGGCCTCTGATGGGGTCTTTTAAAAAATAAAAAATTATGTGCAAATATGCTAGTAAATTGGTAGTGGAAGTTGAGGAAGTCCTATATGACTCCAAATTAGTCTATGAGTTAAACACAATCACAATAAATATACCAATGGGATTTGTTTTGTCCACTTAGCAGATGATTCAAAAGTCCATCAGAAAAAATAAGCAGATGATAAAAGTTAAGAAGTTGGTGAGAAAAAAGGGGAGAGAAGAGCCCTAATAGACTGCTGGAGCTAGAGAACTAGCCGAGAAATACTCCCCATTTCTATAGTTATAACAACATAGTATATAGTCAAGCAATTGTAAAAATAACAATAATAAATAATATAGAAGGATTATTAAGGATTCAAATAGGAAAATCATCTATTTGGAAACACAACTTAAAGTCTTAACAGATATATATTATACCATAATAAGTTGCAGGGAGATTAACAAGTTATCTTTAAACACTTATTTAAAATTAAATATCACTTATTGCTAAATGACTAAGCAAATCTAAAATAAATATATGTAGATATTTTCTGAACTAGAATGGGAGTTATAAGGGTAGAATTGCCTGAAAGATACAAAGGAAAAGATGGATAGATGTAACTACATAAATATGGAAACACTTCCCTAACCAACAAATCCTATCACATAGCTAATAATAACTGAAAATAAGTGTTGCTACATATATAACTGTCAAATTATGTCTCTTGTCTATGAGAGCTACAAAAAAACCATTAGGATCAGAAAAAATAAGTAATATAAATGAAAACATCTGTTATATTTTATTAATACATTAATAAATTAGCAAAGAGAGTTCATAAGATTAGTCAGCACTAGAAAGAGTATAATGAGGCAGGAACACCCATACATTAAAGTGTTTTTAACTTTGTGATCAGTAATTTGGCTCTTTGTGACAAGAATTTTTTTTAATCTTTTTTAAAAATTGATTTCAGAGAGGGAAGGAGAGGGAGAGAGAGATAGAAACATCAATGATGAGAGAGAATCATTGATCGGCTGCCTCCTGCATGCCCCCTACTGGGGATTGAGCCCGCAACTGAGGCATGTGCCCTTGACTGGAATCGAACCTTGGACCCTTCAGTCCGCAGGTCAATGCTCTATCCACTGAACCAAACTAGCTAGAGCTTGTGACAAGAATTTTAAATAGTTTCTTTGCCTGTGAGTTAAACACAATCACAATCAGCAATTTCAGTTCTAGAAATCTGACCTAATATAAAATCAAACACTCATATAAGAAAATTGAGGGGGTACTAAGTTTAATAAATGCCTAAATTTAGTACAGAGAACTCATATAATGACATATCATGCAGTCATTTAAAATTGTTCTTTCTTTCCAGTTATAAAATAATTAAATCATGGGGATATAATGCACAGCAAGGTGACTATGGTTAGTAATAATGTGTTATATATTTGGAGGTGTTAAGAAAGTCAATCTTAAGTTCTTATCCAAGAAAAAAATTGTAAATATGTATGGTGATAGATACTGATTAGACTTACTGTGGTGATCATTTTGTAATATATACAAATATAGAATCATTATGTTGAAACTAATACAATGTTACTAGAGGCCCGGTGCATGAAATTTGTACACTTGGGGGTGGGGGGGAATCCTCAGCCTGGCTTGTGCCCTCTCACAGTCCGGGAGCCCTCGGGGGATGTCTGACTGATGGCTTAGGCCCACTCCCCAAGAGCAGGCCTAAGCCGTCAGTCAGACATCCCTTAGCACTGCCACAGAGGCACGAGAGGCTCCCGCCCACCTGCTGCTGCATTTGCCAGCCGTGAGCCCGGCTTCTAGCTGAGCAGGTGCTCCCCCTGTGAAAGCACACTGATCACCAGGGGACAGCTCCTGAGTTGAGCATCTGCCCCCTGGTGGTCAGTGCTCATTATAGCGACTGGTTGTTCCACCATTTGGTCAATTTGTGTATTAGCCTTTTATTATATAGGATATGTCAATTATACCTCAACTTTAAAAATTAAGTTTTTTTTAAATATTTAGTATTTATTCATATAATTGTCAGTATGTTTTAAGAATTATTTGCCAGACTCTCATCTATGCACTTGACATTTATTATCTTACTCAGCTATCCTAAAAACATCATGACATCATCAAGAGTCCTATTATTATCACTACTTTTAAGATGAGCAACTAAGGCACAAAGTTCAGTTTAACATCCAAAGACACACAGATGTTAAAGGGGGAGCAGAGATTCACACTCAGCACTCTGGATGCACCCCTCACGCCCCCCGCCCCCCACCACCACTGACTCCCTAACCCAAAACTATAGTGGTTCCTCTTAACAAAGAAAAAGGATCACCAGATTTTAAATAATAAAAAAGCAAGACTTTAATCAATATGTACATAAAAATTCTGTAAAATACATATTACCCCCCACACACACACAAAAAAAGGAAAGGAAAACTTTACAGGTGATTTTTGCTTCTGTCTAAATTTCTGAATTTTCTTAGTTTTGATAATGAACTTGTTTTAATTTTATAGAATAGCTTTAACTTATACATAATGGTTTAGCTTTATAGTTTAAGCAATTAAGATGACTTCTGTCAAGAAAAGAGTATTTTGAGATTTAATAGAGCTCTATCCTAACAATGATTCCTACTATGTAAGCCAGGATATTTTGGAGCTTCTGAAAAGATTTAAGTTCCAAGCTTTTGTTCTAAATTTTCCAACACCAGTAAATCAAATGGTAAAATAAACCACATTTAAGTTAACTAAAAAGTGGTTTACATATCTGACTCCTCCTTTCCTGTGGATACAGATCTATACATATACTCACCTCAAGAATATAAAATTCTCTTTAAATTTAATGTTTAGGTTTAAGCAGTATACAAATGCACCAGTTAGCCTTTTTCACTATTTCAACATAAATATTACCTATATTTCTATATTTATGTAGTCAATATGGATTTCTACTTAAATCTGGAGTATAAACCTATTATTCTTTCTAAGTAATTGCTAAAACAACCATTTACCTAGTAACCAAGAAGCCCATTGTATCTTCTGAGGATAATTCTCTTTATTGGTCTAATTCAAAGGAAAGCAGTCCTCTGCCAGTCCTCTGCCAGAGGCTAAAGCAAACAGCAGTTAGCATCAAAAAGAGACATTGGAAGGCCAATGGACTTTGACATTCAGCACAGCTGAATATCAGTACAAGTTTTGCTCCTACTGTGATTGCAATGGCTTGAGGCAATTTCCTGACCTGATAATCCTTACATTGTTTACCAAACTTTACCTTTGATCTGCCTGTATGCATTGCTAAAGGGCAAATGTATATTCAGAGTGAATAAAAAGCAGAGGGGATCCAGTCTCAGTGTGCCTCTTCAGGAAAAGAGATTTCCACATGGCCCCTCATGCCTTCCAAATTCATATTTCTTGTATAGCATTTTCACGTGTGCATCGGCCACTCCTTCAGATCCTGAACCTCAAAGTTCAGGTCGCGGCAGTTCTCTGATGTTAACAGGCTATTGGAGTTTAGGCAGCCTAAAACTATTACTGCTTGTCACTGCTACATGACACTGAATTTAAAACGTAGTTCCCTGTCATAAACATGGTAATTATGCCAGAAAAAAGTTCTATTACAGAGGGAGTCTAGGATATCCATTCCATGCTTTTCTTCTTTTATTCCTTGTACAACATAGGCTTCCAAGGTCAGGGTACATATTCCATCTGAGTGCAGTTTAAGTTTCTATATTGACCAGCTACACAGTAGAATGGAAATGAAAAATATTTTAAATATTTGTATCATCTCACACAGAGTATCATATAAAGACTAGCTGTGTATAAAATTGTGATTTGGAGAAGGAAAGTTAGACAAGCCATGATCCCTCCCTAGAAGGTGGGGTGTGTCCTCAGCATGTATTTCCCCATGACCCTTCTCAAGGCCCCCATGACCTCCTTATTCCTCAGGCTGTAGATGAGGGGGTTCAGGGCTGGAGTGACAATTGTGTAGAAAACGGAGATGATGTTGTCCTGCTTGGGGCTGTGCAGGGAACTGGGCAGGACATACATGAACGTGGCAGCTCCATAGAACATCCCGACCACAGTCAGGTGAGAAGAACAGGTGACTAGGGCTTTCTGCCTCCCCTCATTTGAGGGCATGTGGAGCACAGTAAATAGGATTAGTGTGTAGGAGGCAACAATGACAGAAAGAGGGAGCAAAAGGAAAGTCACACCCGTCACATACACCATGAGCTCATATCTGGAAGTATCTGCACAGGCCAACTTCAGCAGAGGAGGGATCTCACAAAGCAGATGACTTATTTTCCGGGACATGCAGAAGGGGAAGTGCATGGTATACAAGGTATGCCCTAGAGCACTCAGGGATGCAAGGACCCAGGATGTGGCCACCATGAGCCAACAGACCCTTGTACTCATGAGGACCATGTAGTTCAGAGGATGACAAATGGCCACATACCTGTCATAGGCCATGAAGGCCAGTAGGAGGTCCTCTGCACCACCCAGAGTCAGTGCCAGAAACATCTGAAGGGCACAGCCCCCAAAGGAGATGGTGTTTTCACTGCGAAGGAAATCCACTAGGGCCTTGGGAGTGACAACAGACGTGAAGAGGAGGTCCATGAGTGAGAGCTGCCCAAGCAGGAGGTACATGGGCACGTGGAGCCGGGTGTCCATTGTGATGACCAGGAGCAGCAGGCCGTTGCTGGTCAGAGCCAACATGTACAGAATTGTGATTATGGCACAGAGCAGCTCAGGAGACTCACTGTCCTTCAGAATTCCCATCAATATGAAGCCACTTCCCAGGGTGGAGTTCCCATGCTCCATTCTCTTCAGTTGCCTAGAACCAAATGGATTCTCAGTGAAACCCTTTCTCAGGGAATTCACCCTCGTTATCTATTGTCTCCTGTCACTATGGGGTGGCCAACAGGAATCCCATGAGGTGGTACCTCTTCCTCTTTGTACCTATGTTTGCTTTATGACTTCTGACTTTTTGAATCTTATTGTTATGGTAAAGCATGTTGCTAATAGCTAATCATTAAGAATTCCCTTTAAATAAGATATCCAAAAGCATGAGCTCAGACAAGCATTCTTTGTAGATAGATAAAAATATATCTGTCTTCATAGTAAAGAAAGACAGTGGGCATTGGTTTAAAATCTAGCTGGTTTTCTGCTTAAAATATACTTGGATTCCAATTCAGTGTTGAAGTTTTCCTATAATAGAGCTCTATGACATCTTCTCCTCACACGTGACATCTACCTTGCAGATGTGACACCTGCCTTCACTTTCCAGTCTCACTGTCATTGACAGCTTCCTGAACAGGGGCCTCTCATTTCTTGGAAAACTTGCTCTCTTGTGTTCTTGAACTGTGCTCACATCTTCAGTGAGCACACTGCTACGCTTCTGGAGGGAAAAAGAAATCAGGTTGGTATAGATTTTGGAAGGAAATCTGCAGAAAAAGTACAAAAGGTGTTTGCTTCTTTGCAGATAGTAACAAGATATTTCCTCAGGACGAATCAAGGGAAAATGTAATAGATGCTATTTGCAAAGGTGTGGCAAGGTGTTTGTGTTTAGGGCATCTGATAGAAGAGGAGAGAGATAAAAGAGGAGACTTTATAGAGAAGGCCCCAAACCTTCCCATCACCTGAGAGTAAAAGCAAGACACTGATCAGGAAAATCAGATTCCTCTATCTTACAAATCTGATGAAATGATGAAGGATGCTGGTCCTGCTGTACCCTGAACCATATGATAGTGCTGGTGGGAGGGATTAAGGGGGAGAGAAAATGGAGTGAGTGGGGTCTGTGGGATAGTGTTCACTTTGCTTGCCCTTTATGATTATAGATCTTTCACAATTGGGTGAAGGACTTAGGAGTCACTTTAAAAGAGAAGAGAAGAATTCATGACCAAATTCTTCATTTTTCCCTTGTATCATCTGCTTTTAATCTTCTTATCTTCTATTATGTCATCATCCTGATCATCTTAGAGTTGGGACCTTTTTAAGGGATAGGATGATAAAATCCTGAAATAAGAAGCCTCATCTGATGTACCTCTTTTCATCCATTCGAAAAATATCTACAAAGAACCTATAATGTATCAGGCGCCATAACTGTGAAAAACAGTTATTTAAGCATCAACACACATCCACTGGTGATGATTAATATGTGAAGGAAAAGAAAACATACTCTGAGTCCATATAAGTGAGGTTTCAGGAAAAGATTCTCTGAGAAGTGACATATAAACTACAGGCTGAATAGGAGATTGCTAAGAAAGAAAGGGTCAGGGTGTAATAGAGAAAGGGAATAACATTGTAAAGGCCAGGACACTGAATCATAATTCAAGAATATCCTGCCTGCCCTTTTGCTACAATAAAATCTGGGCAAGAAGCCAGCCAGAAAAACGCCCTCTGTAAAATTGTCCTTTCATTCCTTGGGGTCTGAGATCTTTCCTTTGCATCACAAAGCCAAAACGGTAGGCTTAACCTAAGAAATATTGGTTGGACTACTTTCTTTGCCTATTGACATCAACAAAAAGACAAATTCGAAGATAAGTGCTAGCACTGTTCTTAGTAAATATTTGCCTTGAAATACTTTTGCTTTTGTTTAATTAAAAAGATAAATGGATAGAGTAATAAAGGGAAGAAAATAATTAGGTGGGCACATTTATCCTGATTTCTGCACCTGGAGTGTAGACAGAGTTTTAAAGAGCAGAAAAAAAGGGCTTAGGTGATGTGGTGATCCTTAGGACTCTGGGTTTTACCTTTCTGCCTTCCTCCCCTTGAATCTGACTCCTGCTCTCTCTCTCCTTTCCTGTTCTCTGGTTTGTCTCCTTTAGGGACACCTAAAAATAAAGGCCAGAGGACACACGCTGGGTCTACAGAGGAAGAGCTCCCTGGAAAATTGCAGGTGGTGGAAACCTCAGATCAGGAAAGTCAGCAGAGACTAAGGTTAACAGATGGGGTACTGTTATACTTCACAGGAAGTGGTCAGACCCAGCCAATTAACAAGACGGAGCTAAGAATTGGTAAGCATATTTTTATGTTATTTTTTCTGTATCAT
Source organism: Myotis lucifugus (assembly GCF_000147115.1). Lineage (NCBI taxonomy): Eukaryota > Metazoa > Chordata > Mammalia > Chiroptera > Vespertilionidae > Myotis > Myotis lucifugus. The sequence continues at coordinate 7,804 of NW_005874561.1, forward strand.
TGCTCAGTATGTTTTTAAAATATTATTATTTCAATTGGCTTTTTTCTTTCAGTGACTTCGGACTTTAGTGTCACACAGACATATGGGGGAAGAGGCACTTTAACTGATTCTAAATGATTTTTTTTTTTAGGGCACTATTAGAGGCCAGGATAATTCAGGTCCAAAGGTAAGTACTGAGATTTTACCAGGACACATAGGAACCCAGGTCTGATCGGTGGAACAGATGGATTGTGGATGTACCCACATGGACAGGGTGCCTAGAGTGTAGAAGGGAGTGGGTGAGCTATACATCCTGAAGGTCTAGAAAGTCTGAGAAGCAAAGCAGTGGGGTTTCTCAAGACTTCCAGGCTCCACATAATTTCATTGGAACAGAGACAGAGTCCTTACCTGAGAGGAGCAAGGGCTCAGCTGCCAGACCACACCTACTGCCCTGTGATTTACTTGAGGGATGAAGATGTTTATAAAAGTCAGAGAAAGAGGAGGTGGTTCTTCTGGCAGAGTGGAGTGTAGGTGTGCGTATGGCTGCGTCTGAGATCAGAGGTCAGCAATTAATTCCTTCAGTTACTGGTATGGCACATTCTCTCGCAGGGTAGAGATGGATGCAGACAGGAAGCTGAAAACCTAGAGCAGCTTCCTGGGGAAGCCAGGAGTGGAATCGTTGCAGACTTCTCTCATCTACTTTCCCGGTGTGAAAGCCTCACAGCCTTGGCGTGGTTCTGGCTGAGTTCTGCCTCGAGGTTCTCAGATTTCCATGTGTTCCCATTCTGGTGGGGTCCATGATCAAAGATGAACACAGCAGAGATTTGGTAAAAAGGGCACGGGGAGGAGCTGCCCAAAGGAGGCCCTCTGGTGCCCAGTTTCACTGTCCCTCGGGCAACAGTGAGCTAGGACCCTGTCTTGGGGGAGCTATTTGGTCTCATCCCCTCAGCGGACATAACCTTCCCTGGAAATGCTGCTCTAGGAAACAAGATTTTAATGAATTCCCTGGGCAAGTCTCCTGGCCTCCCATGCCTGCAAACTTCACTCATTAAATGAACTCTGAGGCCTGAGGGCTTGTTTTATCCCATATGAATTTGCTAAGGCTGTTTCCAAAACCCTAACTTTATATTCAGACCCAAGAATTGAGGCCCACCCTCCTGGCTAGCCCTCTGTCCAAATTATTAAGTATGTCTATGGGTTCTGTAAATGCTGCCACTCCCCATATCACTCTTTGTGCCTCTAGACTTGGCCATTATCAGCTAGAGGAAACTGAACTCTTCGGTGTGTCTATATCAGATCTTCCTTCATTGACCTTTAATTAGCATCAAAGCAGTGACGTATTAAGCCTTCTATGCTTTTAGGTTAGTTGTTTCTCTTTCCTACTCCCTCTCATGCAGGTACATGAATGTGTTGTAGGTCCCTGCTCTGTGTCCAGTGGGTTCAGCTGCTTTGAGCTCTGGGATGATGACACCATACTGCCTCTACCCATCATTGCTTTAGTCAAGCCATTCTCATCTCGTCCCAATATTTTGCCAGATGGTCCTCATTCTTTAGTCTCTCTTTAATCATGCATTTTGCCAGTGAATGCTGAAACTGCTGCTGGAGTTGCATCTTTTTTCTTTCAACTTTAAGAAAATTAAAAATAAGTTTTTATTTTCTGACTAGAGGCCCAGTGCGGGATCGGGCCAAACCGGAAGTTGGACATCTCTCTCGCAATCCGGGACCACTGGCTCCTAACTGCTTGCCTGCCTGCCTGATTGCCCCTAACCACATCTGCCTGCCTGTTTGATCACCCCTAACTGCTCCCCTGCTGGCCTGATCACCTAACTGCCTCTGCCTTGGCCCCCACACCTGGGACCCAGGCTTCCCTCCCTCTGGCAGGCTGCAGGCACCCAGGACCCGGGCCGGCTTTGCCCAGGGCTGGCCACAGCTGCAGGTGCCTGGGACTCTGAGCAGCTTCACTGGGGCCTGGCTTTTTCAGGAAGGACGTCCAGAAGGTCGTCCGGAAGACGTCTGGTCTAATTAGCATAGATTTTAGACGTCCTTTTATTAGTATAGATTATAGAAAGAAAACTCAAGAAAATTATTGCACAAGTACAATAAAAGATATAAAAATACAAGATCTTTTTTGTTTTCTCACTATGAAAGGAACATATCCCAAAGAAAGTTTTACACATGTAAAATATAAGAGCAGCACTATTCACAATAGAGTAAAAACTGGAAACCACACTTATATCCATCAACAGTGGAGTGGATAAATATTCACAGAAAGGGACTTTCTCCAGCAATCAAAACAAAACAATCAGAAGGACATACAACAAAAAGGATAACTCAGCAATCTAATATTAAGTGAAAAAAGAGAGTCCTAAGATTACATATCATGATACTCCTTTCTAACATTTAAAAACTCAAATAAAAATAAACGTTTTAGGACTACTTGTGGATTTAATACAGCTATATAATAGAGACAAAAAGAGAATGCTGGACATGAGATTTGAGATAACACTTACTACAATGAAAGGAGACACAGAGAAGGCCTGGTGGTGACCTAATGTTTAGATGAAAGATATTGTGAAGGCCCTGGTTCTCATTTTGGGTGATGAATTTATGATAATGATGAATTAAATCCCTACTTACAATCCCGTTTTCTACTTCATGATAACATAAAGATCACAGGTGATTAAATTCATCAGATGCACACTTTGTTCACCTCTTCATTACTTTATATTGGAACTATCTTTACTCCTTGGCTGTTTATTTCAGAGGAATTAGAGTGCCTTCTCCACTTCAGTGTTGATTTTAATTATTACTGAGATTCTTCCTCACCTTCACTGCCTGCTCTATCTGCTTCTCCACTTATACGTTCTTGTATCATGAGTTCTCTCAATCTTCTGATGTAGCTTCCAAATATGGTCAAGATTTTCCTGTTCAAAAAAACAATTCTTGGGCTTTTTAAAAATGTTTTCAGACTATTTCTCTAAATGCCTCCTATTTTTACCCAAAATTGTTGAAAAGCATTTATAATAACTAGGTCTACTTCTACTTTGAATTGCTTAGTCATTACTTGTGAAGTAACACTTAATACCTGCTATATCAGAAAACCCAGAAATTATAGTAGCACAATCCAATAAAATAGTAGCTGTCCTTACCTTCTCTCCTCTAAGGCATGGTGAGTTTACTCAACTAAGAGGGCATTTCCCTCGGGGAAGAACTGCAGAAAGAGACCATAAGATAACAGAAGGGTATAAACATCCTCTGAGGAGAGAGCATGGCTTTCTCTTATCCCAGAGGTAATGAAACCTATTGAAGTTTCACTCACTTTTTAGCTGATTAAAACCAGTATCACCATCTCCTACTCCATCTCAACTGATTAGCTTTTCACCAGGCTCACCAATGCCCTAATAACAAATTCAATGATGATTGAATAAATATTCAATATTAATTCAACCATTCTTATTTAAGCTTCTGAATTATTAAAAAACCATTTGAATCTTATATTAGTTAGGACTAGCGGGGGGGGGGATTTAAATATCATCTAATTTAATTGCTTATTGATTTTATAAATCAGGATATTTTACTCCCAAGAGAAATTGACTGAATTATAGTTAAAAATTAAAGAACAAAATTACTGTCTCAAATTCAATATCTCTTCTCTTTTTTTTTTTTTTGCCAAATAATCTACTTTCAGTACTCAGCCTTATTCTTTTAAAAAATATTTTTATTGATTTCAGAGAGGAAGGGAGAGAGATGGAAACATCAATGATGAGAGAGAATCATTGGTCAGCTGCCTCCTGCATGCCCCTCACTGGGGATCAAACCATGACCTCCTAATTCATAGGTCTATGCTCAACCACTGAGCCACATTGGCCAGGCAATCCTCAGCCTTTTTGACTATTCTTTCACACTTGTTACTATTGAATACTCCTTATTTCTTCAATCTTTTGTATTTTTATGACACACCACTATGGCCAGACTTCCTTGATAGACCTTGGATAACCCTTTATTAACTATCATTTCATCTTAATTTAATTTTAGGTTTAAAATTGGCTCTAATCAAGATGTTTCCAAATGAGTAAACAAAGTAATTTCAGAGATAAGTCCTATAAGCGCAATAAAACACAGTAATGGAGAGAGTGACTGTAAAGAGTCTTGCCAAAGACTGGATGTTTGGAAAAGGCCTCTGGAGAGCTGACAGTTGTGTTGGGAATGAGCTCACACTGTAGAGGATGAGCCAGGTGTGCCAAGAATGACTGGCAAGCATTTCAGACCAAGTGAACAGCAGCGTTCTAATGGCTTGGATGTGAGGATGTGCTTTACATTTTTGAGGAAGAGAAAGAAAGTCATTGTGGCTGGAATATAATGACGAAAGATCTCCCAGGTGTTTTAATACAATGGACTCAGTGTATGTTAATTAAGAAATTACAGAGATTAAAGCGTAAGATAGTTAAATAATATAGTCAATAAGACTCCTTTCAGTCTTCAAATTTAAAAATAAGATAAAAAATTCCATTCCGATATTGAACATCACAGATTTGATAGCTTCTAACAGAATATCTAGGACACAAATCCTCTGAAGAATTGAGATTCTGTGATTATATAAATTGCTAAGATTACTTTTCCATTCAGTCATTGTCTCTCAGAATGAAGCTCCTCATGGGAAGGCATGATCAAGTCATTCTCAATTCTGCCTACAGGACAAACTGGTTAATCTTGTACTTAAAACCTCTTCAGAATACAATACAAATTAGATAATTTTATGATAAGACCATGCATAACTTGTTTTCAAACTGTGTTTTCTACCACACACTCTCAGCCACCCATCTCTGTGCTTTGTGTGATAGTCTTCTTTAGACATTTTCTCTGGCCCATTGCTGCTTGTTGAATTCATACATCCCACTAAAACATTAAGTCTCATTTCCAAAGTCACTTTCATAAAATATTCCAAGTCTTCCAGTAAGCTATTGCCCTTGCTTTTGATCCATACAATATTTTTTCTTTTACCTTAAAATATTTCTTCTTTATTTCCCTTTAACAATAATTATGTTTGTGTTATATCAGCGGTTCTCAACCTGTGGGTCACGACCCCTTTGGCGGTCGAACGACCCTTTCACAGGGGTCGCCTAAGACCATCCTGCACATCAGATATTTACATTACGACTCATAACAGTAGCAACATTACAGTTATGAAGTAGCAACGAAAATAATTTTGTGGTTGGGTCACAACATGAGAAACTGTATTTAAAGGGCCAGAAGGTTGAGAACCACTGTGTTATATTGTTAGTGGGTTGGAAGTTCTTTTAAGGAAAGCATTAATTTTTACTCATATTGTGAGGTTCTGGGTGTTAGGTCGGAGAGAGCCCAGGATCGGATACATGCAGACATGTGATGAGACAATGGACTTCCCCTGGAATTTCTCACAGATCAACGTGCCAGACACAGATACCAGCTTCTTCTCCCTTAATCCACATACCCCCACACAGATACTGACTTCTTTCTGAATACCCCGCCCATCCCCTGCGGCAGAGAATTCCTTAGTTGAATGCCCTGATGATCCCTGCGGCAGAGAATACCTCAGCTCATGTCCCCACCCCTCACCCAACCGCAGTATAAAAAAGCGTCCCCCTCCCTGTTGGCGAGAATCCACGGGCCCTGTCCTTGGGGTATGTGGGTCTCCCGGGACGCAGAATAAACTTTCCTTCCTTCCTTTCTTTTCTGATCAACTCTCTTTATTTCCTTCGCCGCCTCCTGAGCCACCAAACCTAACACTGGGCACAGTGTTTGCAGCACAGTGTTTGCACAGAATAGTTATTTAATGAATATTTGTGGAGGAAAAAAATCAATTGAAGCAAATAAAGCAAGAGAAGGGAAGGATGCGGATAATAGGACTATTCTTATCCATCACAATGTTCCAAGTACTAAAGAAAAATGTCAGAAATTACTGCCTCTGAAGGTGAACTATTTTCCAGACAGCTTCCTGAGAGTGGCCTTTACGTCCTTGTTCCTCAGGCTGCAAATGATGGGGTTCAACATTGAAGTCATAATTGAATAGAACACAGGGATGGCCTTATTCATTCATTGCTTTGGAAGTGGGTCTAATGTAGGTAAATATTCCAGAGTCATAGTAGAGAACCACAACAGAGAAATGGGAATCACAGGCAGAGAACACCTAGACTGCATCCTAATCACAGTGAAGATTATATGCCAATTGGAGACCAGGATGAGGGAGGCAGGTGCTAAGAGGATAATCGCACCCCTTGACAGGAGGGCCATCTGAGCATTGTCGGTGTCTATTGAAGCCAGCATCAAGAATGCAGGAGATTCACAAAAATAATGATGCATTACATTCTGTCTCTGGTAGGGGAGATGCAGTGTAAACGCACTGTCTACTGAACATACAAATGCCCCACTGATCCAGGACACTGTGGCCATCCAGACACAAATCCTCCGAGCCATGATAGTGGAGTAGTGCAGGGGCTTGCAGACTTAGGTCACAGGACATAACCGCCAGAAGTGCACAGTCTGTACACCCTGGTAGGAAGAAGACAGTTATTTTAGTGAGCACCCAGCAAAGGAAGTGGTTTTCATTTTACAAGAAAGTCGACCAGCATCTGGGGAGCAATGCTTGTAGAAAAACAGAGGTCAGCAAAGGGCATAGTACCTTAAGGAGATAGTACCTGGCGGTATGAAGTTGAGATTCAGTTTCAATAAGGATGATTATGAGCAGGTTTCCAAATATGCAGAGAAGGTAAATGATCAAGAAAACATAAAAAAGTAAAATCTGGATCGTTGGTTCCTGTGAAAGTCTCAGCAAGACAAATTCAGCCACAGAAGTTTGGTTTCCTTCTCCCACTGATGTTTATTCCTGTTTATCTGTCATCAGAAAGAGAACAGATGCATTCTTAATGTTTGATTTCACGTGGTCTATAAACAAGTACAATGTTAACAAGTGCACTTTGTTGAAATGTTGGTTTTCAGCTCCTTCTTACTAGGTGCCAGTCAGCATTAGGATGCATACTGTTGTTTCCACCAGTTTACATAGTTGTTAAGCACATTTCCCTCTCTTGATCTACTTGGTAGTCTGAGTTTCGCACTGAATATGGCTTTTCATCTAATCCTTATATCTATATCATCTATATCTATATCTGTATCTATCTATATCACCTAGATATATCTCTTTCTCTCTGTATATATACTGTTATGAAGATAAATTGAGGAAATTGTCTTTAGTTCAATTTTGTTTTTTCTTCTTGAGAAATACTTTGTATTTTATCTGGATTAGCAGTCTGAGAATGAAGTGAACTTGTTTAGTCAATAAAAATCACTTTTGATGTAGTCGCGGTTGGTGGGCAATAACTGAGCCAACATGCTGTGCAATCTGCTGGCTCTTCCTCAGATTTCCCAGAGGACTATAAGTACTGCTTCAT
>NW_005874562.1:0-15206 GCF_000147115.1 Myotis lucifugus
TCTCCCTGGGCTGTCTGCTCCCCAGGGCTGAGCAAGCAGCTCTCTCCCTGTCACCCCCAGGCTGGCTCTGGCACCGCGTGTCCCTGCACACCAGGCTCATGTGTATACCCCATCCCTTTTCTGCCTCGGGGCTCAGGCAGGTGGCCGGCTGACCTGGCTCTCAGAGAACTGGAACATCTCCATGGCCTCCTCCACCAGGCCCTCCTCGTAGCCCTGCCGCAGCAGCCGGTCACAGGCACTAAGGTAGCTGAGAAACTGGGCCAGAAAGGGGCAAAGAAGGAGGGGATAAGATGAGTGGCTCAGTGGTTGAGCATCGACCTATGAATCAGAAGGTCACGGTTCGATTCCCGATCAGGGCACATGCCTGGGTTGCGGGCTTGATCCCCAGCAAAGGGCATGCAAGAGGCAGCTATTCAATGATTCTCTCTCATCATTGCTTTTTCTATTTCTCCCTTCCTCTCTGAAATCAATGAAAACATGTTTTATTTTTTTTTTTAAAGGGGAACGGCAGGGGCAGTGGATGGGGTAGAGGAGACACCCCAAGGACCTCAGTAAGGCCTGAGCTCAGGCCAGCTGACTAGGCATCCACCGCACATGACATGGCCCCAGAAACCCCATGAACCAATAGAAGAGAAGCAGAGGCCACCTCTGGAGATCTGTGGACAGGTAGACAGCAACAATCCCCAACTAGGGGCTGGGATCCAGGAAAGGGGCTGTTAGGGTGAGCTAAGGTGTTCCCAGAAGCTAAGTGGGGAGTGGGACAGGCCTGCAACACAGGGGTCTCTTCTCACTCACCACCCACCCCAGCCTACTCACCCTCCCTGGTGAGCACCTACTGCCATCCATACCTGTATACCCCCACCCCACCCCTAGACACATACATCTCTGCCACCCAGGACTTCATGAGCCCCCACTAAGCAACAGACCTGCATCCATGCTGGAAAGGGGAAGGGACAGAGTGGACCTCACAGGGCTGAAGACCTGTTCTGGTCACTTCCTGCCCAGTCCTCGGGGGCTGCTTTGGCCCTCAGGATGAAGTGCTGCCTCCCAACCAGGGCTCAAAGGCCTGTTCCTGCCTGTCAGTCACCTCTGCTCCTCCCCCAGCCCCCTAGGCCCCTCAGCAAGGCCAGCCTCACTCCTCTTACCTGGGGATCCTCTCTGCCCCGTTTCTAAGGTGCCATGCTTGGTGGCCCCACAGCACATACAAATTTGTAACTGCTCTACTGCCTTTCTCATCTTTCTCATCCACTGGCTTTTTGCTCCATGAGGGAAGGGTTGTGTCACCACTGTGTCCCAGCACCCAGCATGGCAGGCAGAAGGAGCTTGATAAATACATGCTGTGTTTATAACGTGAATTAAGAACCACCTTCAAGGAGCTCACAGCTCAGTGGGGGAGATAAACCAGATACTGGAAATCATGAGGCCCAGACAAATCAAAACAGAATTTATAGGGAGTCAGTGTCAAATGAAGTTAGTGCCAGACCATAAGAATTGTGGGTATAAGCGGAGAAGAAAGAGGCTGGGTCACTAATGGTTTCAGCTTCTGAACCGTCCAAGCACTTGCCCCAGGACACCTAGACCTTGCTCTGAGCACAACTGGAAAACCAGCCAGCCAAGCCCTCCTTGCACACCTGAGGAAACGGAGGTCCAGGCAATGCGGGCAGCTTGCCCAGGGTCCCAGGACTGGGGCCTAGATCACCTAATCTCCCGCTAAGGCCTTGTCCATTGTGGGGCCACTACTAGAGGAGGAGCTTGAGCGTAAAAGTAGACAGAATTCCTGAAGGTGAAAACTGGAGTGGGGGCAACAGCAGATGGGAGATCTCCCTCACCTCTCAGCTCATCCACAGCAATGGATCTTGGCCTTAGTGTTGACTGTAGCTACCTGGGAGTTTTAAAACTACCCATAAACTTCCCGACCAGCATGGCTCAATGGTTGAGCGTTGACCTATGAACCAGGGGGCAATGGTTCGATTCCCGGTCAGGGCACATGCCCGGGTTTTCGGGCTTGATTCTAAGTGGGGGGCATGCAGGCAGCCAATCAATGATTCTCTCTCATCATTGATGTTTCTATCTCTCTCTCCCTCTCCCTTCCTCTCTGAAATCAATAAAAAAAAATATATATATATATATATTTAAAACTACCCATAAACCATTTTTTCTTGCCTCCAGAATCTCTGATCTGGGGGGTGCCGCCTGGGCACTGGACTCTTATAGCTCTCCAGGGGATTCTAATAAGAAGCCAAGGTTGCCCTGACTGGTTTGGCTCAATGGATAGAGCATCGGCCTGCGGACTCAAGGGTTCCGGGTTCAATTCTGGTCAAGGGCATGTACCTTGGTTGCAGGCACATACCCAGTAGGGAGTGTGCAAGAGGCAGCTGATCGATGTTTCTCTCTCATCGATGTTTCTAACTTTCTATCCCTCTCCCTTCCTCTCTGTAAGAAATCAATAAATATATTAAAAAAAAAAAAAAGAAGCCAAGGTTGAGGACCACTTACTCAAGGTAGAGCTGTCCTTAGTCCAGACTACAGGATCCCATGCCAGGCTGCATATCAGAACCATCTACAGGTGTTTGAAAATAACAGGCTCTTGAGGGTACTCCAGAGCCACTGATGGGGACCCTCCCGGGTAGGTCCTGGGAATCTGCATTTGTAAAGATTCTGCTGCTTGGTCGGTTTTGGGGCCTATGGGACTGTAAAAGCCATCAGGCCTACCTCAGACCCCAGGATGGGGCCCCCACAAGTCTATAAGCACATGTTCCCTCCCCCCCCCCCCATTCTGTGAATAGGGAAAGTGAGACTCAAAGAGGCGCCCTGATGTGCCTGGAGTCATATGGCAACTCTGGGCCTGGCCTATGGGCCCTCACATGTGCCACCCATGTGTCCTGCAGGCAGTCAGTGGGCACTTTGATCCTTGTGGAAGGAAGGAAGGAGCGATGGACAAAGCTTATCTTCTGTGTCTCCTTCGTTCTCCCTGGCTCTTCGAAGTGAAGGTCGCCTGATGTCCTACCTTGTGAGCTGTCTCTGGCCATAAAGGATGTACTGTAGTATATATGTTTCAAGGGGAGAAGGAAACTGAACCCAAAGGAGTTTCTTAGTTAATGGAGGAACTTCAGAGAATAGAGGAAAATACTAACTTGGTGCGGGAGGATAGATGAAGTCATCCAATGGCCCTTCAGGCCCACCCCTCGGGGCCTAGCCCCTGACTGCCCAGCGGGGAGGACGGCCACCCAGAGACCCGGCGGCCAGCCAGGTGGTCAGCCTATGTCTGGAAACACAATGTTCCTGATACAGTGGGATTCTTCCAGGCCACCCACAGGGAGGCCAGTGCCTCTGCTGGCTCCAACTAATCTTCAGATCTTCACAGCGACGGCCTGAGGCCTCAGCCTTGTCACCAGTCCTAGAGACTAGGGTTGGGGGGACATGTCAGGGCCCCCTCTGTGGACCTGGCCCCTCACAATCCTCGGTGTAGCTCCTTGGCCATGGTCCTGGCTTTCAGTGGCAGCTGAAGGTGGAGGCAACTTTAGATCTATTCTTAAATCTCAGATGAGCCTGGGGTGCTGCCCTGAAAGGTTCTCACACAGAAAATGAGAGAAAAGCATTGAACAACAAAGATTCCGAGCTAACCAGCCTGTGCCCCCATCTGCAAAGTGAGGATAGTAACAGCAACCTTGAAGAATTGAGAAGACCTAATTGAATACTCTCAGACTGAGGGACTGGCACAAAAAAAAGGTGTTTACTAAATATTAACACCCCTAATTCCTGATTGATGAAGGGATATAAAGGTCTGACCATCTCAGCCCCACTTAGGATGACTCTGAAGGGCCATATTTGCTCCAGAGCTGAGGGGATGGCTGACACGGTCGTTGGGTCTACAAAGCTCAACCTCTCCATCTACCCACTCCTGCTTCTGTCCACTCCCTTCTCCAGGGGTTTATCCCAAGAGCCTCCTTAATTAACTCCATCTGAGTCAGATTCCTGGGGAATCCAACCTACAACAGTGGTTTTTATGTACCCTGGTTTCCCTCATACCTCCTAGCCACGTCTAAACACCCAGGAAGTACCCAATAAATACTGTTGACTAGATGGATAGGTGGGTATGGGTAAACTGAACACAGTTCCTTCGTTGAGGGAAGTGGTTAGAGCTGCACCATCCAATAGTAGTCACATGTAACTATTTTAATTAATTACAATTACAGAAAATTCTCAGTCACACTAGCCACATTTCAAGTAATAACGTATGGCTGGTGGATACTGTATTGGACAACAGGTACAAAACATCTCTCATTACAAAAAGTCCTATTGGGCAGCTGTAGAGATTCTTGGCTGCCCAAAGCTCCAGCCCCTGCATTTGGGGCACAAACCAGGAGAGGAGTAAAATATCAAGACTCCCCCAAGTGGGCATGGGGACTCCTGCTAAACTCCTATGCAGACGGTAGCTTTAGGATCTAGAAACTTGCTCATACCCCCCAGTAATTAATGCCAGGCTGAGATTCTGCCTCTGAAGAGAAAGAAACAAAATTCTTCAAGTTAAAGGTAAAACCACGTGGCCACCCATCTGGTTCCAGCTCCAAGCCCCCAACTCTGGAGGATCACTCACCTGGCTCAGGCTCTGACGCCCCGTCTTCTGCAGAGCCACGATGGCCCTATGCAGGGGATACCCCAGGGCAACCACTGGCCCGATGAGGTCTTGCTCCTCTTGGCTAAGGGCGGACAGCAGGTCAGCAGAATCAGGCTGTGCTCTGTGGGCGGTAAGAGGCTGGGGCTCCCGCGCAAGAGGTGGCAGGCAGGTGTATGGGCTGAGGGACTGAAATACAGACAAGTTGGATGCGTCATTTACCACTGGGAGCAACATCTGGTTGGGCAGGACATTTTTAAAGGTGCCTTTGCATGCCACCTTCTATACAGAGTGTAGGGGCGAATGCTGTGGAGAGCTTGGAGTCCTGCTCTGGTTCAAACCCCAGATCTCTACTGTTTACTCCATTTACTCATATGTGAAATGGAGGCAATCATACTAGATACCTCAAGGGTTGTTTCGAGGCTTAAATAAGACAATGTGAGAAAAGTATGTAGCAAAGGACCTGCATACATTTCACTTACAGGCTAACAGGGGTGGGCAAACTTTTTGACTCGAGGGCCACAATGGGTTCTTAAACTGGACCGGAGGGCCGGAACAAAAGCATGGATGGAGTGTTTGTGTGAACTAATATAAATTCAAAGTAAACATCATTACATAAAAGGGTACGGTCTTTTTTTTTTTAGTTTTATTCATTTCAAACGGGCCGGATCCGGCCCGCGGGCCGTAGTTTGCCCACAGCTGGAGAATAACCCTGCTCCTATTGCACCATTTTACAGATATTGAAATCAAGGTTCAGAGAGTTAATGACCTGATAAGCAGCACACATTTGGGACCTGAACCCTATTCAAAATCAAACCCAGGTTCTTTACCCCACACTTTAGGGCAGCGGTTCTCAACCTGTGGGTCGCGACCCCTTTGGCGGTCGAACGACCCTTTCACAGGGGTCGCCTAAGACCATCCTGCATATCAGATATTTACATTACGATTCATAACAGTAGCAACATTACAGTTATGAAGTAGCAACGAAAATAATTTTATGGTTGGGTCACAACATGAGGAACTGTATTTAAAGGGCCAGAAGGTTGAGAACCACTGCTTTAGGGGGGTCTTCCCAGCCAGAACCTCATTCTTGAATTTGGCTGGGCTGAGACTTGGCAGGGCACAGAGAGGGGTACAGACCAGGCGCAGCTCTGGTGCTGGGCTAAGATGGGTGGCTTCAAGGCCTTTCAATTGGCCTGGCCAACATCACCCCCAAGCTTTCCCCCATGAAGAGGCACATATCTGCCAACCCTGAATACACTGCCTTGTCCTCTCCTCCCCAAGCCCCACTGCCCTCGCTCCTGGGGTAGAGTGTGTGTGACATATAAATTCCCCCTCCATCCAATTGCTCAGGGGGTTCTCTGCCATGACCTTACCCTTGGGTCTGCCCTTGAGCCCCCCCAGTGGAAAACATCAAAATCTTAGGATCTGAGTCTATTCTTGTGACCTTAAAAAAGATTGTTAGCTGCTGTCTGCCCCAGTTTCCTTCTCTACAGAACATCTGCCACACACACACACACACACACACACACACACACACGATTGTTGCTAGAGTTATTTTAATCTGGATCAGGGAAGAGCCATTCTGGCATTAACATCTGGCCCTTGATGTGGGCACGGCCAGTCCAGCTCACAGAGCCTCTTCTCTCTGTTTGCTCCCAACGACGGTGAGAAGGGTTGCTGGCCCTCTTTACAAGGTGGAGAGGGGATGGCTCAGAGCACTTCAGCGACTTGCATAAGATCACACACCAGTGAGTGGAAAAGCCAGGCCTCGAGTCTCTTTTGGATTTAATTTCATGTTGGCCTTATTCTTTTGTACCTACTGGCTTGACTGGGGCCGCTGAGGGGACAGAAAGCTGTGCCCTATTGCTACCTCCTGCTACTAATCCGGACCCACCCCATCTACTCAGGATCCAGGTTGTGTGGAATTTGGTGCTTATACAATTTGGACCTCTTAAATTAAAAAAGACAGAATTATACATATAAAATTAGGCATAACGCTTTGGAAAGAGCCAAGTCAGAGCCTGAGGCTTAGCTTCATTGGTTTCATGGAAAATTCACTTGCGCTCCCCATTCTGCTGGGTACAGCCTTCTGCCCCCGGCTTTCCCAGCCTGTAACACCCTCACCTCTCTCTCAACACCCGATCCCACCCCTACACAGGGCTGCCTTATCTCCACACCCCCTTGGGCGATTGTCCAGTGGTTTTGACTTTGTCTCTTCCAAACAGCGTCTGGCAGGAACTTACAGACAGTGACTATTCCCTGATTGAGCGCCCAGCTCACCGAGTCTTCAGCAAGCCTTGCCCAGCGAGCCCTGGATTTGAGTCACATTCATTGAGCACCCCCTAGGGGCCCAATCTGCTGCTGGGTGCTCTGGAAACACAAATGAATGCGATCCAACCCCTGCCCTAAAAGAACATGAGCGCATATTCCACGGGAGAGAGAGAGACAGGCACTGGATAAGCACAATTATGTGGCATGAGCCCGAGCAGAGGCAGAGCAGGCACAGTGCGAAACGGAATGGGAGCCCTCTGAGCAGGGACCATTCTAGGCAGAGGCTGCAGGAAGAGCCGCAGGTAGGGCTAGGGAGGAGGAGCACAGAGAGGAGGGACCCTGGCTATGGACCTGGCTGGGGACCAGACTATGGGGGCCTTGCTGCTGATCTTGGCAGAGCCGGCAAGTTCCTTACCGCGACTGTGGGCTTGTGGCTCCGCAGCGGGGGCACCGCACCAGCCGTGGAGGGCCGCGGGGGCGGGGCCGGGTACACAGGGGCCCGGGGGCGGGGGCGCGGGGCTCGGGGGCGGCTCGGGGCTGGGACAGAGGCTCCACGCCCGGTGGCGGATGCGCTGCAGAAAGGCGCGTGGACGGGCGGCCGTCCTGCCCTCGGAGAGCCTGCGCCGCACACCGGCCAGCTCGGACCTCACGCCTCGCAGCACATGCAGCGAGCACCGGTGACGGCCCGGGCTGGGGCTCGCAGGAGCGCTGGGCTGGGGGCTGCGAGGACCCAGCTTTTCCTCATTGCCAGGGGTGGCTTCCTCCTCCTCCTCCTCTTCCTCGGGCTGCTCTTGGGGTCCAGCCTCGGGGCCGGCGGCTGCAGCCGGTGCGGACGCCAGCCCGCATTCCGGGCTGACCAGCAAGAGCCAGGCTGGAGGGGCTGACGCTGTCCCGGGAGCATCGCACTGGAACTGGCAGGGGCCCCGGGTGACAGCGTCCACCCAGAAGAGCGTCCTCCTCTCCAGGCTGAAGTCGTGCTGCTGAGAGAAGGCTCCGTGAGGCGTGGGGCGGGGCCCCGCAAACCAGGGCTCTCGGGCGCACCACCGCCCCTGGCTCCCCGGACCCTGTTCAGCCAGAGACTTGCCAGACCTGCACAGCCTCCAATTCTGAGCCCAGGCAGCCAGCACAGTCCACCCGCGCCCTCCGTTTTAGCTAGCACTGGGGTAGGTGGATAGCAACAACGTACAGGTAAACTCTGCATGAAGGACAAATGCAGTGAAACCTAATATCTAAGTCCTTTGCCATTTAGGATGCTATTGAACAGTAGTAGCAGCTTAAGAACTTGCTCAAGGCGCCTTCCCTTGAGCCCAGCACCGTTTGCCAGTAGGCAGTCAGCCTTGGCAGCCCGCCAGGCACAGAACCTCCCTGTGGGGTGGTGTCTGCCCCATCCTCCTGGCTGCCGTCTGAGGTTGCTTGGGACCCAGGCAATATAAAACGTGCTAAGCTTTGTTGAACCCTACGTAGTCGGTTTAGTGTTATTCTTATTTCCAGATTATGAAAATGAGGCTCAGCAAGTTTAATTTGTTGGAGGTCAGCTTGGAGGTGAGTGGCTGAGCTGGGATTTTTCTGTCCATCTGACTGTAGGGCTTTATCCACTACATATAAGGCCACCTAAGAAAGCAGTCTGGAGCCCACATAAATAACCTAACTTGAGAGTTTATAAATGAGGCAAAAATAAAATATTCTGTCACATACCTTTAAAATTAAGAACCAGGAATATAACATGGCATTAAAAATATAAAAAAATTTTTAAGGGCAATTTCAATGCTCTATGATGGCCATTTAAGGAAAAGAGAGGCTAGGGGAATGTTGTGTGTGAGGGAAAGGGGAGAGAGAAAGACAGACAGACAGACACAGACATAGGCACTGTTCCCTCCCACTTCTGACATGACCCTGCACTGGGGAGAGGAGCATAATCTAGCTGGTCCAGTGTGGCTTTCTGAGGTAAAGGACTGTGGCTCACTCCTCTGTATCCTCAGAGCTAGGGCAAGCCTGGCACGGAGTGGGCATTTGTAAAGGTGTGCAGAATACATGGTTCGAGAAAGAGATTGGAGCTAAATAGATGAGTTGTGAAAAACATAAGAGGAAAAAGACAACTTCAGAACTGGTGAGACAGACTTGTGAAGAGAGAGACTAAATTAAAGAGACAGCCAGCAGGACTTCAGGGATAAAATGATATGAAGACCCAATAAAAATACCAACACTTGTGATTGCTGGAACTAAGCAAGATGATTCTAAAGTTCACATGAAAAATAAACAAATAAGAATAGTCAGAAAAACTCCCGGGACAAAAAGATAAGTAGGACTGGCCCTACAACTGTTTTATTGTATTATAAAACATCAATAATTAAAACTATGGCACTGGCTCAGATAGATTAAAGGTAGAGAATAGAAAGTCCAGAAATAGACCTTAATATCTATAGGGCTTTAGTAAATAATAAGATAGCATCTCAGGCAATGGGAAAAAGAGGAACTAATCAATAAATGGTGTTAGCTATCTGGAAGAAAATAAAATTAGACCCATTCTCACATTATATAGAAAAAGAGAAATTCAAAAAAGATCAAAAATCCAAGTGTGTGATATGAAACCATAAAAATACTAGAAGAAAATAATACGGAGATCCTTCATAACATCAAGGGGGAAAGCCTTTCTTACTCAGAATCAAAATCCAGAAGCCATAAAAGTACACACAGGCACATGTCCAAAATCTGCATGGCCAATGTCATAAGCAAGGTCAAAGACAGGTGACAAACTAAGGGGGGGGCGGGGGAATAGCACTCACACAGAGATAAAGGGCTAACTTTACTAATATAGGGAGTGCCTAAAAATAGAGAAGAAAAAGACTCACAGCCCAACAGGAAAGTGGACAATAGATAATATGGACAGTCCACAGAAAAGGAAATACAGATCTCCATTAAACATAGAAAAAGCTGCTCAACCTCAGTCGTAATAAGAGAAAGTAAATAAGCAAAATAAAACTACACTGAAATACATTTGCCTGTCCCTGGGCAAAGACCCAAAGTCTGATACACTCTGTTGGGAGTATGGGAGGTACAGGCTTCTTGTACCTCTTGTAGTGTGCTGGTCGGGATATATATCAGTATAATCCCTATGGAGAACAATTTGGTAATGTACTTAAACAAATTCAAAAGGACGTTTGTATATACTCATTTCCTGCAGCATTGTTTGTAATGACAAAAGACTGGGAAGAATCTGCCCTGGCCGGTTTAGCTTAGCTGGTTGGAACGTCAAAAGGTGGTGGGTTTAATTCCCAGTCAGAGAATTCCCATATCCAGGTTGTGGGTTCTATCCCTGATCAGAGCCAATCAATGTTTCTCTCTCACATCGATTTTTTTTTCTCTCCCTCTCTCTTTCTCTCTCCACCCACCTCTCTCCCTTCCTCTCTCTCTAAAAAAATAGACTAAAATAAAATAAAAATCAATTAAAAAAGCACTGGGAAGAACCTAAATGTCTATCAAGAGGGGACTCGGTCAATAAAATATGATGTATCCATATAGTGCAATACTTCAGTGAAAAACAAAACTGAAGAAGCTTTCTAGGTACAGATATGGAAGATCTTAAAATATATTAAGTGAAAAAAGCAAGAAGAACGGTGCATATAAAATGCTACCTTTGGTGTAAAAGGGGGGAAATATCTGTATTTGCTTGTATATACACACATAAGAGTCTCTAGAAGAATATATTAAAAATGAGTAACAGAGGTCATCAGTGATGGGGTGGAGGTGAGGAACAGGGCAGATGGGAAGGCACACTGCTTGGGGGCCAAACTGACCCCATCACCTTGATTTTGTAACTAAAGTGTTACTGAAACAGAGCCATGTCCAACCTCTCCTTCCCCTAAAACTCTGGCAATTATACTATGAAACAACAAAACAGACTTGGAGAGGCGTTAAGCACGTAAGGAAGGGCTCCTTGGGAAGGAGCAGGGTGAAGGGGTGGCGTGGGCTCTGGGGTGTGACAGACCCCGGTTGGAATCCTGGCTGTGTCACTCACAGGCCCTGAGACCCTGCGGATCACCCGGTGGGAGCTTTGATTTCCTGTGCCGTGGGGTAGGAACACCCAGCTGAAAGAGTCATAAAAATGAGAGAGAAGAGTGAACATGTAAAGAGCACCTCGCGTGGGCCTGGTGCACAGCAGGTAAACATTGACTGGCTCAATAAATGGAAGCTGTTATTACTTTTCCCTTTAGGGCAAGACAGGTCCGTCGGGTAATCTAACCACCATGTATAACATCATCCTTATGGGAAAATGCATTTTAAGCTCTTAACACTGGGAATACAGCCCAGTGAACTGGAAGGACTGATCAGGGAGAGGCTGTAAATCATACTTGGAGTCTCAGGCTTCTCTATTTGTTAGTTTGGCCCAACAGTTAATGAAAGGGGAGTTTAGGAAGGGAAATAGGCTTAAGGGATTGCAGGCGCCCACCCTGAAAGCAGGAGGCAAAGCCAAGTCGGCATCTGGCTAAGACACTGGACGTGGGCTTGGCAGAAGGGTGCCTGTTTCTGCTACCAGGAAAAAATAGCCTCTTCCCAGCTAGACTTGAGCTCAGCAGGAAAGGAAAAGCTGTGATAATCCACCTCCACTGGGGCTCAGTACAGTGAATTCCTCTTCCCAACAACACAAGCTCTCCTGCCAGAGTGAGCGCCCACAACACGGGCTGTGGGGGAGAGAGAGCAAGAGCTCCTGCCCCACAGCGAGTGCTCTGGGCTTCACAGAGCTTATTTCAACTCTGGAAACATCTGTCCTGAGGAGCCTCAGTGCAACTCCGGGGTCTGCAGATGGAGCAAAACTGCACCACACCTCCTGCTCCTGTGCCCCAGGCCACTCGAGCCCCTCTCCCCGACTCTCCCCAGGCCTCTCCTTTCTGGACTGTGCTCTCTGCTGACTTCCCGCAACCCTTTGCCTTCAAACATCCTGTCCAGTGTCTCTCATGTCCCAGTCCTGCTCTTAGCGAATAAAAAATGATCTGGAGTCGGGACCTGGGTTTTAGTCTTGCCACTAACTTTGCACAAATCATTTCCTTTTTCTGGGTTTCAGGTTCCTCAAAATGAGTGAGAGCTGATCTAGATCCTCAAACTTTTCCACGAAGCACCCTGCAGGCAGTGGAGAATGAGCACGCAGGAGTCTGAACACTCGGTTCTAAGAGGCCCAATGCCAGCTCCACAGTTCTTTGCAATCTTATTCTTTCATTTTTATTTATCATTATTATTTTTTAAAATATATTTTTATTGATTTTACAGAGAGGAAGGGTGAGGGATAGAGAGTTGGAAACATCGATGAGAGAGAAACATCGAACAGCTGCCTCCTGCACGACCCCTATTGGGGATCAAGCCCACAAACAAGATACGTGTCCTTGGCCGGAATTGAACCTAGACCCTTCAAGTCCACAGGCCGATGCTCTATCCACTGAGCAAAACTGGTTAGGGCTTATTCTTTCATTTTTAAAGAATTCATGCGAATTTTGCATGCTACCCCATGATACGTCTGTGTTCTAATGTGAATGCAATAGGTTCCCCCTAATTCTTTAAGTAAACTTGATTTTCCTAGAAGTTAAATAATCATGTTTATCCTGAGGCCACATGTGATATGACCACACACACTGGGTGCCTATCCCAGTGTGTGAGCCATGGGGCGAGGAGTGCTTTGAGTGCCTCTGGGCAGACATGGGGAATGGTATTCCTTTCTAATGTGCCCCAGGTGGCATTTTAACAGAGGATTCTGGATCTAGTGTCTTCACCCTAAGGAGTGATTCTAATGGAATTTTAGATACGGCAGCAGAGAGGAACTGGAACATCGGTGCCATGATCCTCAGTCACTTTATGTAGGTGACCTTCCAGTTATCCTAAGGCTAAAATAAGACCAGTAAATAATCCTCATCACCTGGCAGCCAGCCTTCCTCATGAAACACCTTTCCCTCTTAGGTTCTTTCCAAACTCCCTGAAATATACCAGAGCAGGCCTAGCTGCCCTTTAAAATCAAGGAGCAAGGTCCCATGAGGCTCAGCATCAGGCCCACAGACCCAGGGACTAGCAGATACATAGATAGACAGACAGACAGACAGAAATACAGAAATACACTTACCATAGAACCCAGCAGAAGCTCCCTGCAGGCTGGGACACTGAGTTCTGGCCCAGGGAGAAGCTCTGTGCCGGTCAGAAAGCCCTTGGGCACCTTGAAAGGGACACCGTCAAGGGCACTCATTCTGTCAGAGGAGTGTGGGGATGGCTGAGGCAGGCTGCCTGATGGCAGCGGGAGAGGGTAGTCCTGAGGACCAGGCTCAGGCCTCAGATGGCCTCAGTGCTCTCCTGTGTGGACTTAGCTGAGTCCCACACAGCCAAGAAGGAAAGGTAATGTGGCCAGTGCTGCATAAGGGAGGAAATGGATAAAAACAAGACCATTCAAACTGACAGGGATTGACTATTTCATGTTTAAGTCTTATACTAGGGCATTGTTTACCAAAACAAGGTCTAGAACTCTAGTTCTAAAGTCTTGCATCAAAAGAGTTTTCACCCCCCAAAAAGTGTATATTTCTTGTAAACCTAATAAATATCAAAATCAGTGGGTTAAAATTAACAAGAAAGAGTTTTCACTCAAATGTTTAAGGAAAAAATATCAAATTACAAAAACTCTTCTAAAAAAGAAGAAGGAATACTTCCTAACTCGTTTGGCATCACCTTGATACCAAACTTGACAAGAAAATTAGACGCTGATCTCTCATGAACATAAATGAAAAAAATCTTAACAAAAATAATTATGGATAAAAAAATACTGCCAAGTTGAGTTTATTTCAGGAATGAGAGGTTGGCTTAACATTCCAAAATCAATCAATGGGAGTAAAGATAAACACCAATAGAATAAAAATTAAAAATTATATAATTATTTCTCTCCATAGATACAGAAAAATTACTTGATAAAATTAATATATTTTCATTATTTTAAGAACAACAAACCCTTTTAGCAACTTAGGAATAGAAAAAAATTTCCTTAACCTAATAAAAATAGCTCCAAAATATCTAACGCAAACAACCCACTTAATGGTAAATACTGAAAGATATCGTCAAGATTGGAAATGATGAGACAAGAATGTCCCCATCATCTCTTCTGTTCAACATTACACTGAAGTACTAGCCTGTTAAAAAGAGAAGGGAAACAAATAAAAGTATGAGGATTGGAAAGAAAGAAAACCACCATTATTTATAGATGACATAATTATATATAGAAAATCCAAAAGAATTTATGAGGGTTATTGGATATATGGTCAATATATAAGAATCAATTATATCTCTATATACAAACAACAAACCATATGCTATATTTTAAAAATTTCAATCTCTAATGAAATTAAAAGATACCATTGGTATTAGCATCAACTACCTAGGACTCAGTATAACACAAGATGTATAAGGCCTCTACACAGAAAACTGTAAAATATTAGAATAAATGGAGGAACATACCACGACCATGATTGTAAGACTCAATATTGTAAAGATATCAGTTCTCCCTGAATTGATTTACAGATCCCACAGATCAAAATTCCATCACACTTTTTGGTGTAAATTGGCAAACTAATTCTAAAATTTAAATGAAATGTAGAGGGCCAAGAAAAGTCAAGACAAACTTGAAGAAGAAGCAACACAGTTGGAAGATATACTTTTTGATATCAATCAAGACTTTAAAGTTACAGGAATTAAGAGAGTGTTGTACTAACATGAGGGCGTATGAAGGGACCAATAGAACATAAAAGAAAATCCAGAGACATGTCCACACATATATAGATAGATCTTTGATATATGACCCTGCAGAGCAGTAGGAAAATGAAGGTATTTTTTTTTATTTATTTAATCATCACCGAAGGATATTTTTTTCCATTGATTTTTTTAGAGAGAGTGGAAAGGAGAGGGAGAGACAGAAACACCGATGTGAGAGAGACACATCAATTGGTTGCCTCTGGCATGCCCCTGACCAAGGCCAGGTGGCTCCCGAGGTACGTGCTCTTGACCAGAATTGAACCCAGGACCCTTCAGTTTGCAGGCTGACACTCTATGCACTACGTCAAACCAGCTAGGGCTAAAAGTATTTTTAATAAATGGTTCTGGGTCAATTGGATGGCCACCTAGAAAAAAAAAATCTTGACCTTATATCATACACAAAAATCAATTCTACGTAGACTATAGATCTAAATGTAAAAGGTAAAAAGGTAAAGCTTGAAGATAAATTGGAGAATATACTCATGGCCTTAGAATAGGCAAAAGTTTTTTAAACAGACTACAAAAAGGCCTACCCGTAAAGGAAAAT
>NW_005874563.1:0-15204 GCF_000147115.1 Myotis lucifugus
ACAAATGTTTACACCAACACAGTGGAACCCTATCACGCTGTCCACACAGGACACACATCCAGGTTACTGATTTGCCTCGGAAAGGTCTCCTCTTGTGGGCGTTTGGACGGTGAGGTCCGTGGACGGTGAGGTCCGTGCTGTTAAACTGCACTGCCCGCCCGCCCCACCTTAAAGACTCGCAGGCCACCCCGGTCCGCAGGGCGGGTCCGCAGCACCGTGGACATGCCCGCCCTCCCTGCTCACTCTCCCAGCTGTGGACGCTCAGGTCGGCCAAGTGGAAAGCCTGCTGGGTAAGAGGTGTGGAACGGAAGCCAAAAGGAACAGATGTTCGGATGATCAGACTCCGGTGGCCATGGGCAATGGATTGTGAATCGCTCGTCCCTGCACTCTGGGCCAGCCAGGCTCCCCAGGGGCCACCGTCCTCGCTCAAAACCCTGCCGGTGGTCACGGGGCAGTCCCCCACGCCTGCTCCTCTTCAAGACTTAAAAAGAGAAAAATGGTACAGAAAGAAATCTTCTCTGAAAGGACGCCTCCCTTAGGAATGAAATGTTGAAAAAGTCAGTGTGCTCAACAGGTGGCTTTGTCTGCATTTCCAAAAGCAGAGAGAACGAATTTAGCAAAAGTAAGTTTATCCCTGAGAATCTCCAGCAACGGAAGCCATAGCGTATCCTAACATACAGCAAAACCTAGAAGATGTGCATCTTCTAAATATTAAAGCATCTGCTTTAGTGACTTAAACAATAAATGACCGAACACTTCAACTCAAAGCAAAATCCTAGAAACAATTATGTGGAGGAAGAGCTTCGTGCCAACCTGGACAGCAGGCGACCCATGACCCACTGATCAACTACACGGCCTTTCCAACCTGGGATGCGAGGCCTCTCGGGCTGCTTTCTGAGGCGACGGTCTCGTGCTGCTCCAGGCCAGCGGCTGCCCGGCCACCGCCCCGCCCCGCCCCGCCCGCGGGCACATCTCCGGCTCCCACCGACTGACGAGGAGGCTTGCCGTTTTCCAAAAGGACAAAGAGAAACCAAGTCACGAGTTCACCCCAAGAGAAAAGACACAAGACTGAGTTTTGCAGAGGACGGGCTACCCAGGCGGCACGGGACGAGGCTACTGCACAGGAACACAAAGACCCTCCCCACAGCGCCTCAGTCCCCGTCCGCGTCCGAGTCGGCGAACTTCAGCTCGCACTTGACGTCGAACGGCCTGTCCCTGACCGGGAGCTCGTCGATCCTCTGCGAGTCCTCCCTGTCGGTGGGCGCCCTGCTGGCCGTGGTGTCCTGCTCTGTCTCGTAGCCGGTGTCGGGGGCCGGCCGGGGCTGCCCCCCGTTCTGCTGGGAGAAGCTGCCCGGCTCCACCAGCGTCTCCTTCACGCTCTGCTCGCAGTCGGAGAAGTCCGAGGCGGGCTGCTTCTTCCCCAGCAGCAGGGCGGAGCGGAGCCGCAGGCACGGCCCGGGCAGGAAGCCCTTGTAGCAGTTGTAGGAAAAGAGGCAGAGGCAGAGGACGAAGAAGAAGAGGAAGAGGGACAAGAGGAGGCGGTCGTTGCTGGACTTGAGGTACAGGGTCTTCTCCGACTGGACCTGGGGGACGGTGTGGATGATGACCTTTGGTTCGCAGGACGCGCTGGTGGGCGCCGGGC
Source organism: Myotis lucifugus (assembly GCF_000147115.1). NCBI lineage: Eukaryota > Metazoa > Chordata > Mammalia > Chiroptera > Vespertilionidae > Myotis > Myotis lucifugus. The sequence continues at coordinate 1,643 of NW_005874563.1, forward strand.
CGGAAGGTGTGGTGAGCCGCCCCGCCGGGGTCTGGGGAGAGGAGCCTCGGACGGACCCCGCTGACACGTCGGGGGGGATCCCAGCACCTTCTGTCCGGGTGGCTGGCGAGGGGAAGGCCCCTGAGACCCGGGGGGCCGTCCTGACCTCCAGCACGTGCTTGGCCATCACCCGCGAGACCGTCTTGTTCTTGACCCTCTCCTCCGACAGGCACTGGTACACCCCGCTGTCTCCTTCCGACAGGTTGAAGATGAGCAGGGTCCCGCCCACCAGGCTGTACTTGGGGCCCTGGGCCCTGAGCACGCCGCTCTGGAACCTCCACACCACCCGCGCCAGGTTGGACTTTGGGGAGCATTTGAGCGCTGCGGTGCCGCCATACTTGAGCAAATGCTGCCGCGAACTTCCCTTACTTTCATCTGGAACATCAAAATAGACGTGCAGTGTCAACAACCCTGCTCGCTACGTGACTTCCGTTAAACACAGTCAACACGCACAAGAGGACATGAGAGTTCCACCCACAGGAGCAACAAAGACTCTTCCAGAACAACTAAGGAGATAAAGACATGCATGAGCAAAAAGCAAGATGAGCCCTCGAAGGCAGGCCCCGGGGACAGACTCGGAGGCACCTCTGAGCAGCAGAAATCCCGTCTCACACCCTGGCTTCCTGGGAGAAAACGCGCCAGGTGGGGAGGCTGAGCGCAGGCCCGGTGCGCGTTCTGACAGCCACGCTCTGAGTCAGACACCACGCGCTTTTGCTAGCGGCTACCGCACACCGCAGCCTGGCATGCCCTCCTCCTAAACCTGCCTTCGCTGTCCACAGCACCCTGGCCCCCGCAGCAGTGGTCGCCCACGGGAACGCCACCGCCTGGACGTGCCGGCTGGAGGACTAACCCTCCCTCCGTGCAGAGGGGCGGGTCGTGCTCCCTGAGCCCGAGCTAAGAGGAGAGAGATGCATCTCAAGAGAGGGCGTCACACGGGACAGTGCCTCTGGGACACACACACACACACACACACACACACACACACACTCTGTGGCCGCACCCATCCTTTCTGCAACTAGAGGCCCAGGGAAGCCACGAGGCCTGCCAGACACTGGCCCTCCGCTCCGGCGAGAAAGAAAATGCGCAAGATGCCACGGCACCAAAGCATCGTGAGATGGTTACGAGAGGCCATTCCTGAAGGGAGCGAGAGAGAACGAGCAACTTACCGGGGCAAGCGGACACTTCCCCGCTCATGTCCTGGATCAGACCCCTGCAAAACAAGGGCCGAGTGGGCACGGGCTCGCACGGGAAGGGCGGGCGGAGCCCCTGCATGCGCGCCTCCCCTCGCCGGTACCTGCGGGGGCTCTCGGTCTGGTGCAGGGCCACGCAGGCTGCTGTGGCTGGGCTCCAGGCGCAGTAGGGGTCCCGGGCCAACACGCAGTCCTCACAGGTGCTGTGCTTCCCACAGAAGGCCACCGGGGCCTGGACCACGCCCGAGTTGGAACCGGCATAGATGAACTTTCTTCCCTGTGGATATGAACTGGTGAGCACGGGTGGGTCCGGAGCCAGCCAGCGTCCTGGCGGGCATCTTCTCCAGCCTCAGTGAGCCGCGATGCGGTGCTTCCTGGAGGAGGAGGAGCCCCCTCGCTCAGAACTGAGGCGGGTCCCACTCCAGACGAACCCGCGTGCAGGTGTGACAGCGCGAGCAGTGTATGGTGCGAGCAGAACCTGCCAACGCAGAGAGCACGGGCCTCGGCCCAACCCTCCCTCATGTCCATGCACCCCCGTCACCCCAACCACCAGCAGAGCGCATCTCTCACCCGGTCAGCCCCTCTGGGGGGGAGACCCCAGCCGGCCAGCCAGGCCTCACCATAGGCCCGAGGCCACACGGCACAACCTCAGAACCCGAGGTGGGCACCGGAGCGCGGAGCCGTGTCTGAATCCCGCACGGCCCAGAGTCGGAGGTGCAGACAGGTCGCTGGAGAGTGAACACACGCCAGGAAAGGAACAGGAGCCCGAAGCATCCGCCTCACACACTGCACTGACGAGGGGGGACCACGCAGAGGGAACCTGACCGCCGCGCTCTGAAGCCGGCTCGGCAGGCCCCATGTCGGTGTGGGGGTGCCACCCTCTGACCCTCCTCCAAGGCCCGGCTGGCAGACAGCTGGCACACAGGCTGCGGCCAGCGGATGCTTCGCTGAGCTTGGCTGGAACGAGGCCCCACGCAAGTCCCCCAGCCTCTGTGTCGCCCGACACCTGGTCCACATGCGAAGACTCCGTGTCTACACAGATGAGACCCGCAGCCGCCGCCCTCAGAGGCCAGGACTGAATGAACTCCAGGGCGGCTGGAGCTCAGGTGTCGGCGTGGCCCCGACCTCCGGCCTGCGAGGCATCAGAGGCCACAGACCCTGTATGGCAGGCGCCGCCGAGAGAAGGGGCAGGGCCCCTGCGCACGCAGCCGCACAGGGAGCCAGGAACGCAGGCCCCGCAGCCACCGTGCACGTCTGTGGACACTGGGCATCCAGTTAGGGTGTCCGGGCCACGGCACTGCCGCCAGGTCCCAGGGAACCACATGCCTGCACAGTGAGAATGGTTCCTGGGGCGCAAAGCCTCAGCGCCCAGGAGGACCCGCACGAAATGTGCACCCACACAGCACAGCACTGGGGCCTGGCTGCCGGAGCCCCCAACACCGAGACCTTGGAGCCCAAAATGACATGACGGGCAGGGGAGCACCCACCGTCTGGCGCTCGGTGAGCGCCGGCCAGCAGCGCCCTCCAGGTGAGGCAGTGTGCCTGGGGAGGGGCCTGCGGGACTCCCCGCACTCACCCCTCTCCCTTGAGTTTAAAATTATTTCAAAATAAAACATTTTTTAAAGTAAAGGGAAAACATCCTGACGAGGACTGCCCAGCGCCTGCGAGGTTCGCCGAGAGCCGACCCTCTCCTCCACCCTCACCGGCCCCGGCCCCTCCGGGGACTGTGCCTCACCCACAGCCCAGGGCTCACTGCCCACGGCCACGCAGCCTGGGTGGTGTAGGGCGGACGTGGGCCGAGCGGAACAGGCTGTTTAAGGGAGTGTCACTGGGGGTGCAGTCATACCAAAGTGCTGGCCACAGAGCAGGGTAGGAGAAAGCGAGGCTCCGAGACAGGCTTCAAGCGATGGGTGTGCCTACAGCCAAGGGGAACAGGACACACGGCCCACCTCCAATCTCCAGCATTAACCCTGGCACTGCCAAGGCCCCAGGGCCCATCAGCCGGGGGTCACAGCGTGGGGACACCCACAAGAAGTGAGGTCCGCGGCCATTGTCACAGTGTGGGGCTAGGCTAGGCTGCTCCTACATATGGTCCACTGTCCGCACTGTGCACATGAGGGGACGGAGGCAGGACTGTCCTGCTCAGGCTCACAGTCAGGCGCTTGGGGTTGGGGATTGACCGGGCGACCTGGTGCTCAGCCTGCACTGTGCTGCCCCCAGCTCCACTCCAGCCATGAAACGGGCACACATCCTGGCCACTGCGGGGGACACCAGGGCACCACCTGTGGCCCGCGACAAGTCCAGCCCCTGGCTGCTTCATGCAGCCCAACTGCTAATAATTGGCTTTGCAATTATAATTGGTTGAAGAAAACTCAAAGGAATACTTGTGACATGAAATGGAAATTTCACAACCTGCAAGCTCAGTGCCCATCACCGAGGCTTTGCAGGCGCACAGACAGGCTCGTGGATGGGCCACACGCTCCTGTGCACGATAGGACGAGCCGCGTGGCCCTCAGAGCCTCACAATCTTGACCTTTCCAGGAGAGGCTGCTGACCTGATGCAGGAGCCCGTGCCGTCGGAGGGCAGGGAGCGGTGCCCGGGAGGGAGGCCCTCTGAGCTGACGAGCTCCCGCAGAGGCAGGTACTGCGGGGTCTCCCCCGCGCAAGCTCGGGGCACAGAAGTGTTTTTGTTGCAGGCCAGCACGTACCGCACACACATCGTGTGGTGCCCAACAACCCGGCGAGGTTCTGCCAACTTTCAGGAGAAAGTTAATCTCCCCAGACTGCCCTCTCTCCATCCCCGACCCCAAGGAGCAAAGGACTCTCTGTGAGAGCCCAAAGGTGGCTCCTCTGGGCGAGATGGACAAAGGGCCTCTGGCCCAGCCCAGGGACCACTGAGACGCGAGGCCACCCCCCAGCCCAGGGACCACTGAGACGCGAGGCCACCCCCCAGCCCAGGGACCACTGAGATACGAGGCCACCCCCCAGCCCAGGGACCACTGAGACACGAGGCCGCCCCCCAGCCCAGGGACCACTGAGATGCGAGGCCGCCCCCCAGCCCAGGGACCACTGAGACGCGAGGCCACCCCCCAGCCCAGTGACCACTGAGACGCGAGGCCACCCCCCAGCCCAGGGACCACTGAGACACGAGGCCGCCCCCCAGCCCAGGGACCACTGAGACACGAGGCTACCCCTTGAGCCCAGGGATCGCCAAGACTAAGGCCACTCTCCAGCCCAGTGACTGCGAGGCCGCCCCCCAGCCCAGGGACCACTGAGACGCGAGGCCACCCCCCCACCCAGTGACCGCTGAGACGCGAGGCCGCCCCCACCACGTAGTCCCTTCACCTTCTGGGAGGACAGCAGCAGGGTCTGAACTGGCTCCAGGTCCGGGAAGAGCTGCGTCTCCTCGATGATGTGGACGTCGCTCTCCAGGCTGATGGCCTTGTGCAGGGCGCCCCGGTCTGCAAGGTCAGAGCCCGGTCAGTGACCCCGGGAAGGAGGACGCGCTGCCAGAGCTGTCAGCGCCCCCCTCTGCCTCTCCACTCCTGCCCTTAGCAAGACACTTAGCCGAGGACGGCGCTTTTGCATTAGAAATGGAAAAGGGAAAGCCACGGCAAAATAAACCACAGGAATCCGGTGGCAGCTTCGTCCCAGTTTTTGTGAAGAATAAACTAAGGTCTCACTGTTGACCTGACACCCTTCCCAGCACAGCCATCCGTCCAGCCTGCAGGGTTTCCGGGCCCCCCAGGGGAGGACGGGCCCTCCCTGCTGCTCAGAGGCACGACTGGGAAGCACCCAGGCCGGCCCAGCACCTGGGCCTCCGGGGAGCAGTGCCCCCTGCAGGTCAGGACGGGCGGGAGGAGGTGCTGCCACCGCTCTCCTCCGGTTCCCTTGGCACCAGCCCAGATGTACCCGACCTGAACTTCCAGGTCTGGGTCAGGGCCTGCGCTTCTCACCAGTGCCCCAGGTGGTCCGAGGTCCCGGATCTGAAGCCACGGGGTAGACTTCTCAGAGGTGCACACTGCCCAGGGCCCCTGGGAGAGGCTGCCCCACTGGGCACAGGACAGCAGGATGTACCCAGGGTGTGACCAGGGCCCGGGACCCACCTGTGCTGACAAACATGACGTCGTACACAGTCCCGTCCAGGGCCTGGGTCCTGTCCACCACAATCTGGGTGTAGTTCACACCGCTTTTGACCAGCCGGGGCCGGTTGCCTGTCGGGGTCACAGAGTCGTCCATCAGAGGGTGGTCTTTGACGAACTGCAGGGTCTTGTCGGGCAGACTGAGCGAGCTGGAGAGGTTGGCGGCCCGCGCCTCGCGGTCGACGCACTGCAGGGACAGACCGCGGTTACCCGTGACTCACGGACGTCGAGCGCTCTGCACAAGGCCAGGCCCGGGCGGCGCAGAGCTAGGGACTCCACAGTGGATTTCTTCAAAAAGGGGAACCAAGAGGCCCTTCCCTGAACCTGAAGACAGTTATGGCATGTGGAAGTGCAACTGTCTTTTTATCCCCAAGATACTAGCATAATTATGTTTCATGACACATAGTCAGTGAGGCAATTTTTATCTATTTATCAATGAAAAAAAGTACTAAGATTTTAAAGTTAAAAAATAAACATTATTGGATAGCTCTCCCATTAGAAGAGAAGACTGGTGAGAAAATTGCTAAAAATGGTCCACTTCTAACCAGCACGAAGGCGCAGGAGTGTCCTTTTCTGTCCTGGCTCCTGACCTGCACAGGCCAAGACCTGGGGCCCCAAGGGAACGTGTTTTACTTAATAATGTGCCTAAGGAAACAGTAGCTGGTGTCGGGGGAAAGGCAGTCCGCGGGGCCACACGCCCGGGCACCCACACACTCGGGCACCCACACGCCCGGCACAGGGCGAACAGACACAGCCGAATCCACCTTGAAACGGGTTTCTATATAAAATGCACCACTTTTAAGAGACAAAGAATGATTCATATTAATGAATGGAGAGTGTAGCTCATCTCTTTGCCAAGAAATCGTTTCTCTACAGGAAACAGGAAGTGAAACAGATCTAACGATTTCATGCAGTTACTTCCACAGAACACCCCCTGCAGCCGGAGGAGACTCCTGTTAGGGCAGCAACAGCCGTCACACACATGCCGAGGACGGGGCACAGGAGGAGGACAGAGTGCCTGTCGCCCTGCCCAGTCCCAGGGGGTGCCCGCTCCCCGCGGAGACACACTCAAACCCCGCGAGGCCCGGGGGTGTGCGGCGAGGTGCAGGCCCAGCATGGCTGGCCCCACACCAGGTGCCCACAGCCAGGCCCCTCACTCACCGCCCCGGGCCTGGGCGAGGGCACCGGCCCGCTGTAGCGCACCCACTTGGTGTGGGACTGCTCCACAGTGGCGCTCTGCATGTACTTCCCGCCGGAGAAGACCGCCTCGGCCGTGGACAGGTTGTAGGCGCACACGGCCGACAGCCCAACGTTGTTCCTGGGGAGGAAGGGCCATGTCACTGCCTGCAGGGGGCGGCGGCGAAGAGCCCTCCCCCCCACCACCCCCCCCGGCACCCCCAACAGCACTCACAGCTGCGGGGTGAAGACCCCGTAGAACACGGGCTCCTTCAGGTCCGGGGCCCTGAGGACGAAGACGGCGCGCAGCACGTTGAAGAAGAGGCTGCCGTCCGGCCTGGAGCAGAGCAGCCTGGCCTTCAGGAAGGTGGTCCACTTCTTCTGTAAGGTCCGCAGGCCGCCCTGGTCCCCCTGAAACGCAGAGACGGGCGTGGCAGGACGGGCAGACTCCCCGTGCGGGGGCCCAGCCAGCCGGGGCCCATGGCTGTGCCTGGATGAAAAGCAGCCCCGGCTGAGAGGGAAGCCTCTGCAGACACCCGTGAGCCCAGCACCCCTTCCCCGCAGCTCGGGCCGCGGGTTCCCCCAACCACAGAACCCAACCCGATGGGGAAAAGCCGCCGTGGCCTCCGGACGGCGCTGGAACCTGCCCACGCTCGGCGACACCGCAGCCCCCTCGCACGGCCCGTCCCCGTGGCTGCATGTTTCCAGCCTGTGACCTGCCCACGAGGGGCCGGGAGCCAGAGCAGCCCACGCACTGGCGCCCCAGTCGTCCTAGGCCAAGGGGTGTAGGTCTGGTCTCCCCCAAATGTTCCTCACGGCAGAGCAGGTCTGCACTCCCCTCCTCCCCCCAAGTTTTCACTCAAGTGCTCCGGACCTGCCGGGCTCTCCCTGAACCGTCAGGGACGATCGTAAATCGCACCTGCAGCGACCTGGCCCACAGAGAAAGCCTGAGACTCGGGAACGTGGGTGCAGAGGGGAGTAACGCCGAGCGCCCTTACCTACTGTGGGCACAATCACAACGAGCCCTCCCCGCCTTTACCCCGGAACGGAGAAGTCCCAGTCCCACAGCCTCGGTTACTGCGGTGACAACAGGCGCTCTCTGCTCCCAGACGGTGCGTGCACAGCAGAACCTCTGAGGACAGGAGGCCAGGCACCGGCCACTCAGAGGTGCCAAGCTCCCTGGGCTCCAGCTCCCTCCGGATGCCCGAGCGGAGGGACCGCCCACCTGACCTCTGTGGCACTGAGGGGGGTGTGGGGCCTGGGCGAGGTGCTGTGTGCACAGGTGGAACCGGAGAGAACCGGGGAGCGGCCTCACCTTGCACACCCGCGCGACCCTGGGGATCATCAACTTGGAGACAAACTCGTACTCCACAGACACCTCCGTGAAGAAGAAGTAGACCCTGTCGTCCCCGCCCTCGGCGCCTTCCGGGCTCGCTCGAATCACATCGGCATGGACAAAGCTGGGCTCTGCAGGGAGAGACCCGGTTATTCCCAAACATCCCGTACACAGAAGGTCCCGGGCACGTCCCTGCACATATGGAGGGACCTGGGTATGTCCCCCCACACACAGAAGGTCCTGGCATGTCTCTATACACATGGAGGGACCCGGGCACGTCCCTGCACACATGGAGGGACCCGGGCACGTCCCTGCACACATGGAGGGACCCGGGCACGTCCCTGCACACATGGAGGGACCTGGGTATGTCCCCGCACACATGGAGGGACCCGGGCACGTCCCTGCACATATGGAGGGACCCGGGCACGTCCCTGCACACATGGAGGGACCCGGGCACGTCCCTGCATACATGGAGGGACCTGGGTATGTCCCCGCACACATGGAGGGACCCGGGCACGTCCCCGCATACATGGAGGGACCCGGGCACGTCCCTGCACACATGGAGGGACCCGGGCACGTCCCTGCATACATGGAGGGACCTGGGTATGTCCCCGCACACATGGAGGGACCCGGGCACGTCCCTGCACACATGGAGGGACCCGGGCACGTCCCCGCACACATGGAGGGACCCGGGCACGTCCCTGCACACATGGAGGGACCCGGGCACGTCCCTGCACACATGGAGGGACCCGGGCACGTCCCTGCACACATGGAGGGACCCGGGCACGTCCCTGCACACATGGAGGGACCCGGGCACGTCCCTGCACACATGGAGGGACCCGGGCACGTCCCTGCACACATGGAGGGACCCGGGCACGTCCCTGCACACATGGAGGGACCCGGGCACGTCCCTGCACACATGGAGGGACCCGGCCATGCTCCTGCTCATGTGCCCCTACAAGACACGGAGGGTGCATGTGCCATGCCCAAGCACACTGCAGGGTCTGGAGGGATGAGGGTGCCCATCTCGCCCTCCTCAGCCTCCGGTGCCCTGGATGTGGTTCTGAAGCATACTCGCCTGACCGACCCCACGCACTCGAGGCTGGGCCTTCCCACCGGCAGGCAGCCGGGGCCCAGGAGCCAGATCCCCCGTCCCCGCTTGCGGAGACCCGTGAGCAGATGTGCGTTTGCTGGTCTAAACAGCTCGCGCCTCTGACAACCCCCTGCCCACAGCTCGGGGCCCACTGCCCTCAGAGCCCCACTCTATGAAAGCCGATGCATGTCCCGGGGGGGGGGGGGGAGGGGAGGAGGTGGCCTTACACAGCCTTACAGTTGCTCCGTGGAGAGCCATGGAAGCCCCGGAGGCTGGCTGTGCAGCCAGAGCAGGCCCAGAGTGCCCCCCCGCACCAGTGGTGAGAGTGCAGGGCCCACGTGAGGTCGAGCCGAAAGAAGGTTCTAGAAATATAGCACGTGGGGCAGTCCTGGCGAGGCGGCTGCCTGAGTGGACACACACCTTCAGGGACCCCGCTGCTTCTTACCGTTGAGCCAAGGTATCGCGTACTCCGTTCTCAGAGGACTGTGGGAGGAATTCCGGGAGATGATGGGCTCGCTTCCCAAAAAGTTGTATGACGTCCCAGAGTAAAGCTCTCCGTCTTCGGGCCCAGGAGGAGAGGAGAAGGGCGTCAGCATGGTGCCGGGGGGCGGGGGGCCTTAGCACCTCACTTTCCTCCGCCCGGGACACACGGCACTGCACCTGTGTCAGCTCCTTTCCTGACACGGACAGTCTCAGGCTCCTTGTTAAACTGCTCTATGAGTCAGGGACAGAGGCGCACGCGGGCACAGGGCCTCCCTGCCTCCGTGCGAGACCCTCCAGGGCTCAGCCACAACCCTCCCCTCAAACGGGAGTGCGACCCCACGGGGCCAGGGAACCCGCGCAAACAGCACAGGACAGCCTGGGCAGCCGTGCTGGACCGCGCGGGGCTGCTCTCCTCAGCAATGAATCCAGGAGCCGAGCAGGGTCTCTGCAGAGCGCCGGCGCCCTCTGAGGAGGGGGACTCTGGGAGGGACGCAGGGGACCCGAGAAGGGGAGGCGCTGCGTCCTGGTCCTGTGTGCGCCTCAGCTGCCAGCACAGCGCTGCCCGCGACAGCCACCGCACGACTCACCGACCATCACCGACGTGTAGCTCTGTGCCGGGTCAAAGGGACATCTTCCTTTGCCGTCTTCGTTTCTCCCCAGAAACTGAAAAGACGTCAGGTCCTGCAATTGAATGGAAAGAAAGAGTCCTCGAATGTCTGCATCTGTCAGACGAGGCATCTCTGCTGCGGCGTTACTTTCAGACGCGCTGTCAGGGCACCGAGGGAAGCGCACGTGCAGCCTGACGCCTGCCCGCTCCTGGCTCTGACACCCTCAGGAGCCAGCCAGGAGCCCTCCCCACATCCTCGTCATGACCGTCTGCAGACAGGGCTCCAGGCCCGAGGGAGGCAGAGCCGGGAGTTGGAACAGCCTCTGTCGTGCAGAAGGCAGCCCCCGGGCCTGCGGAGCCCACTCTGCTTCAACGCTGGCTGGGGCCGGGCCTCACCAGGTGGTCACAGGCCGGCTGGAAGGCGTTGGTCCCGCACACGTACAGGGCAGCGGTGCCAAGCGGCTGGAGCACTCGGATGTAGTTGAGACACTCGGTCTACAAGAAAGAAAAACACAGTTAACCGGCTTCCACCGGACGCCTCCACATCCACCCTGGTGGCACCGCCCACTCCCGAGCTCGGAACCCGCCGAGAAGGTGCCGACCCGGGATCCCCGACACGCAGCTCTGCCCGTGCACTGACTGTGCCCTCTCACCGGGCCGCAGTGCCCATCTTCCCGCACCAGCCCCGCCCTGCCAGCTGCAGGGAGAGCAGGTGCAGAGACCCCGCCCCACCCCGGGCGAACCTCCTCTGCTGCTGAACTGAGTGCTTTTCTCTGCAGGGCCCACAGGCTGGCTGTCAGGTGCCGGGAGGCGTCACTGCAGTTGCTAATTTGTACCCAGAAGAGAGGGGCTGGCCACAGAAGCAGTGAAAGCTGACCTCCCCACAGGAAGCGCTTATGCCCTGGTGCCAGGCCTGCGGGGGCACGCTGTGCAGCTCCCTCACCCACCCTCCCGCCCAAAACCAGGAAACTGGAAACGGCACTTGGGGATGGGCTGTGTCCGGCTGCCCAGCCCAGGGGAGAGGCTGGCTGCGGAGGGCTCCGAGCCTGGCGCCACATCAGAAAGGCCGCGGGAAAGCCAGGTGCCACTTAAGGGCCCACCCGCTATTTTAGGTGAAATGTGCTGGGGTTGTATGTGCTGTCGTCTGAAATTATGCCCATGAGGGAGGCTGTTTTGCTGTGACGGCTTTAGATCTGGTTGGAAGTAATTCGTGGCCTCCGGCAGGAGCCGGGAGGGACCATGCGCCTCACCCGCGGGCAGGGCTCGCTGTAATTCAGCTCAAAGACAACTCCCTGTGACGCTGTTACCACAGCGCAACCTGCACAGAGTAACTTTAGATGCAGCGACTTCAGTGGGAGCATGTAGCGTTTTGCTAAAAATGTTTAGCAAAAAAACAACACTGGCCTTTTTATAAAAAAAGTTTTGTTTTGAAAATAGCCAACAACTGCTGAAATTTACCATAACCGGCTCAGCTGTCCTCACCAACTACCAAAGCAGGTGGGGCTCTGAGACCCCGAGACTGACACCTGCCCAGCTCCGGGGGGTGGGGTAACCCAGAGCGCCCGACCTGAGCTCGGCCCGCGCTCCTGCACAGCCAGCACACCGAGGTGCCAGGCCTCCTGGAGAGGGCAGATTCCCGAGGGATGAGAGCTGCCCCAAATCCAGGAGTCCTATGGCAACCCCCCAGGCACCAGAAATCCCTTTCCACAGCCCAAGTTTTAGGCCCCATGAATAATTCCAATTCAGTTCAACTTTAAAAAGTATTTCTCAAATCCCACTCTGTTTGATTCTTTCTTTGAGGGACCCAGTTTGGGAACAGGGGTAGGTGAGCCGTGGGAGACCTGACACAACCCCCAGGCTGCATTCTAGAAGCAGCCGTGTCCAGACTGAGGCGGCCAGGCATTCACCTGGGCTTTTGTAGCAAAAAAAAAAAATTACCTGTTTTGACTTTCCCTTTTCTGCGCACTTGGCTTGTTTATCTTCTGAGACCTTCCAATATGCCTGTTGGGGGAATGGGAGTCACTTCAGTGCGCAGCCCCGTCCGGAAGCAGACGCTGGCATAGAACACAGTTTACGAAGCAGCAGGGCAGGGCCGACGCCTCCCGACAGGGGAATCTGAGACGGCACGTGGGCCGAGAGTGGACGGAGGCCGGGAGGGTTCTGACTGGGACCCTCGGCTCCCAGCCCGTTACTCACTGCAAGCAGGAACAGACCCTACGCCTCTGCAAGGGGGCGGGTGACACCCATCAACAAGCTAAACTGTAGGTGCTTTCAAACGTCAAGGAGGGTTTCTTTCACTCCATTTACAGCGACTCCAGAGTCCCAGGGAAGAAGCCCTGACGCTGCTTCCCTGTCCGCACGGGCGGGATCGGGTCTGCACGGCTCACAGGCAGGGCAGCCGCGCCTGCGGGACCGGCTCCTGCTCTCACACCAGGCGGCGGTGAGCAGCGTCCCTGGCCCTCAGATGGAGAGCCAGGCCCGGGGCTTCCACCCCGCCTCTCCTTCCCACGCTGTCCCATCTCCCCGCGTGCTAGTCCAGGATCGATGCCAAATACATATATTTCCGCCCCGAGAATCAAAGCGGGCTGTCCAGGTCAGGAAGCGGGCGGGCGTCCCGTCCTGGTGGCTGAGTGAACCGGGTGCCCTCCGCACTAACGGCTTCCAGCGGCCCCTGTTCTCAGAGAAATGGAGCCGCTCGGACACGGAAGCAGGACCGAGTCCCGTTTCCAACAGCAGCGCCTTCAGAAATGAAGATGCAGGTAACCGCCTCCTCATCTCCGTGGAGTGCACGAAGGCGGCATCTCCGTGGAATGCACGGAGGCGGACGCGACCTCGCTCGCGGGTGTGGCTCCCACTTTTTCCGCTTCTGCGGAGAGGGGGCCCGGCGGCCTCTCCCTCGCCCTGGGGCCTCGGCGATGCCACAGAGCAAGGCCAGCCCGGCCGGGCACCCGCGGGCCACACCTGCACCTCACTTGCGAAGGGCAGTGCCCAGAAGCACAGTTACGTGTCAGACAGAGACTGGGACCACGCTAGACTGTGGGGATGAAGACAACACAAAACAGGGCATAAAGGGAGTGCCGTGTAGCAGGAAGTACACACATGGACCTGGCCGCCTTGGTGTCCGAGACTGAGAAAGGTACCCCAACACGAAGGCCTCTCGGGCCACGGAGCGGCTGCCCTGGTCAGGGAGGGGGCCGCTGGGCCTCAAGTGAGGTCCCGAGTGAATGCCGTCGACCAAGGGGCTTCAAACACGTTCAAATGCACGAGTCCATGGTCATCTTAAAAAATCAACCAAAAACTCAGTCTCCCTTTAGAAAGACACGACTAGCTGGCGACAGGCATGTCCCCTTTATTTATTGATTTTTTTTTTTTTTTTTTTTTTTTTTAGAGAGAGAGTAAGGGAGAGGGATAGAAAGATAGAAACATCGATGAGAGAGGAACATCACCGATCGGAGGCCTACTGGCACGCACCCCTACTGGGGGTGGAGTTCCTGAG
>NW_005874564.1:0-15199 GCF_000147115.1 Myotis lucifugus
GGGGTCCGGCAGCAGGAGGACAGCAGGAGGGACCTGGCGGCCACCGGCGCCCCCGGGGAGGGGCTGGCCTCTGGGCAGGGCCCTGCCCGGCGCCGGCCTGGATGCTCCGGCCACATGCCACTGCCTGGTGCCCGCTCCGGTCACCGCCTCTCACTCCGGCGCAGCGTCCACTTGCCGGGGGGCTGGCGTGGGGGGGTAGGAGGACCTGCCAGGGTCAGACAGTCCCTCCCCAGCGGGGCTGCAGGGGGAGGAGCCAGCCGGGACCCCCAGGGCCTCCTCGGGCCTGAGGCACAGGCTGTCGCTCCTGAGACCCTGCCCCTGTCGCCTGGAGCGGCCTCGGCCGGGACCCTGGGGCCCCCTGACTCGGCTCGTGGGGTTCACGCTGCCCGTGTGCTGTTTGGACACATGCTCCGTGAGAAGTGCAGGGGCAGCCGGTCCTGCAGGCGGCGGGGACACGTGACCGCGGTGCGGCTCAGCTGCCCACACGGGGACCCGGGGACACGGGGACACGGGGGCTATTGGGCTCGGCTGATGCGTGCTCTCCCACTCTGAGCTTTTTGTTGTTAATCCTCACACATTTTTCCATTGATTTTTAGCGAGAGTGGTGAGGGGGGAGACAGAGAGAGAAACATGGATGTGAGAGAGCCACATGGACTGGTCGCCTCCCGCACGCACCCCGACCAGGGCTGGGGACGGAGCCTGCAGCAGAGCCTGCAGCCCTTGACCAGAATCGAACCCAGGACCCTTCAGCCCGGGGGCCGATGCTCCGTCCACTGAGCCGCACCGGCCAGGGCTCCACACTTTTTAAATAGACACGATTGCAATATTTTAGGCAGCACCCGGCCCCTGTTCCTGCGCCCATGCCCCGTGTGTGTGCGTGTGCGTGTGCCTGTGGGAGTGTGCGTGTGTGAGCACCTGCACGGTGGGTACACACGGAGCCTTAAACTTGGTGGCTGCGCCCTCTGAGCTGATGGCCAGACTTTGTATCCATGTTCTTGTTGTCCCCCCACCCCCCCACCCCCATTCGGGGACACGTCTGTGCTCCGTTCCTTGAAATAAAGGAACACACACATTGCCTGGTGTCTTCTTGGGGGGTTCTGGGAACGAGGGCTCTCCTGGGGGCGGACTCCGTGCCAGCCGGGCGCTGTCTGGGGCTGGAGGGGCCGGGGAGGGGCCGGGCCCTGAGGATGGCGGGGCCGGGGCAGGAGGGGGCACTGAGCCGCAGGCCCACCTGTGAGGCGAGGGCCAGGAGGCAGGACAGAGGGTGTGGCCCCCCACCCCCCCCTGGAAAGTACAAGTGAGAAATCTGGGCTGGGAGCCGGGGCGCTGGTCCTGGGAGAGCCCGGCAGCCCCCGAGGGCGCACCTGCCGCTCCCGCAGCCGGACACGCGGGGAGGAACGGGGAGGGGGCAGTGGGGCTTGGTGACTCCTCGCAGGGGCGGGAGGCTTGGCGGCTACAAAAGGGGTGCGGACTGGCCTCACTCACCATCCAGCCGGCACCGGGCCGGGAGGGCGGGCCAGCGGCGAGGTGCGGAGGCGCTGGTGGCTGTAAGAGGCCGGACGGGGGCGGACCGGGAGGCGGGGGTTGGAGGCGCCCCGCCCGGCTGACCGGCCATAAAGCGGGCTGCTCGCAGCTGCCTCCCGTCTTACCGTCCTGCCCGCCCCCTGGACCCCGAGAAGCGCCAACGCCGGGATGTCCTCTGTTCTGTCGCCGCCGCTGCTGCTGCTGCTGCTGCTCCTGCTGCCGCTGCCGCCGCCGCCCCCCCCGCTGCTGCTCCTCGGGACACCGGTGGGTGCACCGGGGGCTCGGGGGAGGGGAGACCCCGCCGGCCGGGAGGGGGCCAGGCGAGGGCAGAACGGAGTCTGAGTTCCAGAGTCCGGAGGGCGAGCTGCACCCGCACCCCAGGCCCCCGCAGGGCATCCGTGGCTGAGCCGAGCGCGGGGACAGCGCAGGCCCCGCGGCCCCTGCCCCGGGCGGTGTGGTGACCGGATGGTGACCCCGGGGGCTGGGCGGGCACGGCCATCCCCCGTCCTCCCACCGCGCTGTGGATACGGAATTGATGGAATTGGCGCGGAAGAGACAGTTGGACTCTGAGGTTTCAGGAAAAGCTTCATTCAAAGAGCTGCCTGTCCAGGGACCCTAAGATCCAGATCCTGAGCCCCTTGGGACAGTGAGATGGTTCTCCTCATGTATTCCTGAGCCTCTGTTCCCTAACGGCCCAGCTTCTTGCAGGGGCTCTACTCCACACCCCCCAGCTTCTGTAGGGACTCTACTCCCCCCCCCAGCTTCTGTAGGGACTCTACTCCCCCCCCCCCCAAAGTCAGATGGGTAGCTTAGATTGTACCTAATTCCATCATGGAGGGCTCCCTGACCTCCCTCCAGTTAAGCCAGTGGTTCTCAATCTTCCAAATGCCACGGACCTTTCCTACCATTCCTCATGTTGGGGAGACCCAACCATAAAATTATTTTCGTTGCTACTTCATCACTGTCCTGTTGCTACTGTTATGAATCGTCATGTAAATATCTGATATGCAGGATGTAATTTCATTGTTACAAATTGAACGTAATGAAAGCATAATGATTGATCACAAAAACAATATGTAATTATATAGGTGTTTTCCGATGGTCTTAGGTGACCCCTGTGAAAGGGTCGTCCGACCCCCAAAGGGGTCGCGGCCCACAGGTTGAGAACCGCTGAGCTGAGCTGTAACATCCCGGGTTCAGGGCCCCGCGGATTGGGCGCATTTCGGTAAACAGGCTCTTGCGAGACCAGATGGGGAAGGAGGGAGCCCTGACCCGGAATGTGCACTTGGGACGCTAAGTACAAGGTCAGGCGCTAGCCTCCTGTTTTTTATCACAAATGGAGTTAATTATCAGCTCGCAAGATTGCGCAGTAGCGAGCAGGTTTCTGGGACACATTCAGATTGCCAGCCCCCCAAAATGCCTTATGCTCCCCATCCCCGGGGCCGCGATGCTGGTGAGAGGCCATGGTAATGAATTCTTTTTCTTTTTAAAAAAACATATTTTGTTGATTTTTTTACGGAGAGGAAGGGAGAGGGATAGAGTTAGAAACATCAATGAGAGAGAAACATCAATCAGCTGCCTCCTGCACGCCCCCTACTGGGGATCGAGCCTGCAACCCGGGCCTGTGCCTTTGGCCGGAATCGAACCTGGGACCCTTGAGTCCGCAGACCAACGCTCTATCCACTGAGCCAAGCCAATTAGAGCCTTTTTCTTTTTTTATATAATTTTTTTTCTTTATCGATTAAGGTATTACATGTGTCCTATCACCCTTTGCCCCGCTGTGTTGATTTGTTTTTAGTTGGGGGACGGTGTTGTAACAGCTTTATTGAGGAGTAACCAGTAGGTTTAAAGTGTGGAGTTAAGTGCCGGCCGCCTCGCAGGTGCACACGCACACCCGCCCTGCTCCCACCAGCCGGCACCTCTGCCTGTGCAGGGCCTGCTCTGCGGTGGGCAAGCCCCGGGAGCAGGTTCCTTTTCTCAGGATTCTGTCGCCAGGAACATGACACACGCAGTGGCCACAGCTCCTCCGGCCATGACGCCCTCTCCACGCCACCCACCCCGGGATCCCCATACTTTTTTTTTTAATATTTTTTTCTTGATTTCAGAGAGGAAGGGAGAGGGAGAGAGAGATGGAAACATCAATGATGAAAGGGAATCATTGATTGGCTGCCTCCTGCACACTCCCCACTGGGGATGGAGCCTGCAACCCGGCCACGTGCCCTTGACTGGAATCCAACCCGCGACCCTTGAGTCCGCAGGTCAACGCTCTATCCACTGAGCCACACCAGACAGGGCGCCATACACTTTCTTTATTCATAGACTTGTGTGTGTCCCGCTCCAGCCCCGACCTGGGGTCAGTAACTTCCTTGTCTGGCTTCGCGGAGGCTCCTCCGTGTCTGCGCTCAGGTGGTCTGTGAGCGTCTTTCAGAAAACGGTTCTTTTATATGATTCCTCATGGAATTTGTTCTAATAAATCTTTCTATCAAGTGGCCAAAGAAAAGTGTGCAGGTTGGCGTTTTGACGTGTTCACGGTGAGTGAAACCATCCCCCCAGGAGAGTGGGTGCAGCCCTCACCCCCAAAAGTGTCCCCCATACCCCCCCCTCGCCGGCCGGCCCCCAGGAAGCTGGCTCCCAGAGGTTCCTCACCAAAGCATGAGAGCAGGGTCCAGAGTCTTTTAAAATCGATAGAAACCACAGCTTCTTCCTGTTTGTCTGTGTCGGGCGCTGAGCCCTCAGCTGGGAACAGTTGCATGAAACCTGCACCTTGGCTGACAGTGGGCCTGGGGCCTGTGCCTGGTGTGAGGGGCTCGGTCCTGGGGTTTAGAACATCGTTGCCTTTCGTCGTGTCTGCTTTGGAGGGAGGCGAATTTAACATTCCATTTGCGCATACACATCTGGCCTCGCACGACTTACAGTGAGACGACCGCGCTGAAATGGACATTTTTAAAGCACTCGAAAGGGAACGGGCTGCGGCGTTGGCTTCCATGTGCCTGTTCATCCTCGCCCATTTTCCGCCGACTTTCAGCGGGAGTGGGAGGGAAGACGGGGAGAGACATGCATCCATTGGTTGCCTCCTGCACGCGCCCAGACCAGGGCCAGGGATTGAGTTGGAATCGGACCCGGGACCCTTCAGTCCACAGGCCGGTGCTCTGTCCGAACCAGCAGGGGCCTGTCGCCCCACCTCTCACCTCTGTGCGCATTTGGACGCAGAGTGAGTCTCTCGCAGGCATCGTGCGGCGGCTCATGTGTTCACCCCCTTCGGCCATCTCTGTCTGATGGGGGAGTTGGCTGAAATTTCCATGTAAAGCAGTTACTGTGGAGGAGGGACTTCCGTCTGCGATGTTGCTGTCTGGGGTTCCAGGTGCTGCTGGGGACCCCCCCCCGCTTTCTCTCCTGAAATCAAGCAGAGTCACACGCCCTCAACAATGTGGTCACATCACCGTCGCCGCCCTGCCCCCCAATCTGTCAGCCACCCCCGACCCAGCCTGCTCTCTCTGCAGGGGGGTCGCCAGGGCCCCGACCCGCTGAGGGGCTCAGCCTGCCTCTGCTTCTGCCGGGTCAGGCCCACCCCCCTCCTCCGGGCACCCTGCCTGCTCCTTAGAGCTGCTGGCTGGATGGGTGGCCACTGTCCAGTGTTTAGGCTTGGCCACCCCAGGTTCTGTCTGTGCTGATGTTGATGTTGTGACTGAATTCTTCTCCCGTGTGAAACCTGTGCGTGGTGACAGCTCCCCCCAGAGATGGGACGAGAAGGCCGCTGGCCCCGCCTGTGGAGCCAATGCGCACGGGACCCCGGTTCCTGGGCCCCCGGCTCGGGGAGCCCCTGGCTGCCTTGTTCCTGAGGCTGCTACATGCGGAGCCGCGCACCCTGACCCTCCCGTTCCAGGGCGGCGGCCCAGGCGGTGCTCCACGTGGACGGGGCGTGCTGTGGACCCTGCCGGGGTGACAGTGGGAGGGATGGGGGGCGAGAACGCGGTGAAACAAGGTTCCCATCTTTGCAGCTGACCCTGAACCCCTCGAGCAACCCGTCGTCCGAGCCGAGCACAGCGAACCTGAGCCCGGGCAACAGGTGTGAGCCCGGCGAGTACTGGTCTGCCAAGCGCTGCTGCCAGCTCTGCCCCGCAGGTGAGTGGGGGCGGGTTCTGTCCGCTGGGCCCGCACTAAATGCACGTCGAGCCATGGCTCTGTCGGGCGGCAGGGAGGAAGCGGCCAGGCACCGTGCTGGCCAGCGGAGCACGTGTCCACCTCGGGGCCTTCCGGGCTGGGCCCTGGGACCCCCATGGCTACCTGGACACTGGGCTGCACCCGGGCAGCTGGTGGCGAGCCCTGGGCCGGGAGGCGGAGCACTGGGCTGGGGTCCTGCTGCCTTGACTGACCCTGGACCAGAGGCGCGTCCTGGGGGCCTCAGAGGTGTGTCCTGGGTGGGGGTGGGGGTCGGGGTCCCGGGTGCCCCACCACACAGCTGTCGGGGAGCGATTGTTACGTCATTTCCACGACCTGGTAACAGGCAGAGATTACTCCAATGCTAACGCCCAGGGACAGGGATTGGCATTTTCTCCCCGGAGAGGCCAGCCCAGGGCCTGGCGTGGAGGCCGCACAGCGGGGCGCCGGGCGTGCCTGGTGGGGCTGACCGCACCCCGACCTCTTGCACAGGCCACTATGTCGAAGAGCCGTGCAGCAGCCCCCACACCCGGAGCAAGTGCGAGGCGTGTGACACAGGGACCTACACGGGACACGCCAACGGCCTGCGGTCCTGCCTGCTGTGCACCACCTGCCGCGAGGGTGAGTCCCGGCCCCTCCAGTCTTAACCTTGACCCCAAAGCCCCTTTTTTAAATTTTAAAAAAATATATTTATTTTTTATTTAAAAATATTTTTAATGATTTTTTAGGGAGGAAGGGAGAGGGATAGAGAGATAGAAACATCAATGATTAGAGAGAATCATGGACCGGCCGCCTCCTGCACGCCCCACACTGGGGATGGAGCCCGCACCCCGGGCCTGTGCCCTGACCGGGAATCGAACCGTGGCCTCCAGGTTCATAGATGGGCGCTCAGCCACGGAGCCACGCCGGCCGGGCGGATTGTATTTCTCCCAGAACACCCAGCTGGCCTGGCACCCGTGTGGACGCAGCCTGCCCTCTGCGTCACTCCCGGGCAGCAGGGTCCTTGCGGGCCCTGGGCGGGCTCTGGGCGGGGCTGCCTGTGGCTCCTTCCAGACCTGTCCCAGCTGCGGGCTGTGGGAGACCCTGGGTCTGGGAGGGCCTCCCTGCACACCCCCCACTGGAGATCCAGCCCGCAACCCGGGCCTGTGCCCTTTACCTGAATCGAACCTGAGACCCTTTAGTCCGCAAGCTGATGCTCTATCCACCGAACCACACCAGCCAGTGCAAGAATATATATATTTTTCTTAATTTAAAAAAAAAAAGCATTTTCCAAAGATCTAAACTTAAAGATAATTCAAAAAAGAAAAATATTCTGGAGTGAAGATTAACCAAATAAATAAATAGATAAATAAATGAATAAATAAGTAAAATCAATAAAAGTATAATTAAAGAAAAAGAAAGGGTCTCTGAGGAGTGAAGAGGTGGACTGTCCTAAGTCCGCCAGAGCCGGTGCCGCACGTGGGGGCAGGGCAGTGGGGATCCTGGCCTGACGGGAGACGGGGGGTCAGTGCCAGCCTCAAAGGAAACACTGGGTGTAGTGGGTGACGTTCCCACGGGCCTACCCCACTTCCCACCGCCCACCCGCCTCCGTCTGGACTGGGGCCCGCTCTCCCCGTGTGTCACAGCCCGGCCGGTGTGCGGTGGCCTCACTGGGAGCCTCCCATGTCCACTGGCAGAGAAGGCGGGCAAAGCAACATCTGGGGTCGGGGCCACGCTGCACCCGTGGCCGGGGGTGGAGTCACGGACGCTGACTCGGGAGTGGGGTCGAGGGCCGCAGGCTAGTGTGTGACTGGCTTGATCTCGGGCTGAGCTGTGGCCCCACCTTAATCCCATCTCACCAGCAATGCCTACGCTGGACATAAGGGGTTGGAGGGCCCGCCCCCTCGATGGAGCCGTGCACCCCGCGAGGCTTCAGGGCCCGGCCTTGGCGGCCATCGGGCGGGCTGTGGGGTGACCGCCGAGATGACCGCCAGCAGGTGGGGCCAGAGGCTCTCTGCGGCCCCATTCTCTGTCTGCTGTGTCACTCACAGCTGCCTCCTGCACCCCCCACACTGGGGGTGTTGGCCTGCTCTTTAGAGGGCAAACACGATGAAAGGGATAATTTGGGGGTATCTCTGAGGACAGCGCTGGCTTTGTCCTCCCAGCCCACATCGCAAGGGCACCTGCTGCCCCTCCACAAACACCCCAGGTTTCAGGGCCCCCCTCTGGCCCGTCCACAGACACCCCGATGCTGGAAATAGAGTCTAGTCCTCACCTCATCGTCTGTCAGTGTGAGGAGGGAAGGAGATTGTGGATTCGGTGCCTGTGACTCGGCAGCCGGAGGGGCCGGTATGGTTGGGATGGAGTCCCAGCCCTGGTGCCTGACCCAGCCTCCACTCCCCCCGCAGACCAGGAGATGGTGAGTGACTGCACCCCGAAACGGAACCGGAAGTGCCAGTGCAAGACCGGGGAGTTCTACTGCGACTCTGAGCCCTGCCCAGAGAGCTGCTACCGCTGCACCAGGTACGGCCTCGGGGCGCGGGCCTGGGTCCCCCCCAGCCCCTAACCCCCCCCCCCCCGTGGCGTGTCTGCCTCGGGTTCTCCCGCTGCCCCTCGGTTCTCCCCTCTGTGACCTGGTAGCACCTGCCACGTGGAGGTGCCTGCAGATGAAATCCAACCAGTGGCCTGGCTGTTCCCACCTGGGGCCGCCCTGGGGCCAGGGCTCCGTCCACCCAGAGCCACGACCTGCTCGTCCCACCAAAACCCCCGTGGAGTCGGCACAGAAGCCGAAGCACAGATCCTGCCCGGGTCCCGAGGGGTGGAGGCCGGGGCTTGGGAGATGCAGAGGCCCGAGGAGGGAGGGAGGTGGGAGCCATAGACGGTTCCAGAGGAGGCGGCTCCGGGCAGAGGAAGAGCCGTGAGCCCGGCGCCCTGTCCCAGCTGCAAGGCCGTCCCCACAGCAGGGCCCTGGTTCTGTCACAGGCGCCGGTCCTGGCGGCTTCACAAACCTCGGGAATAATTCTCTCCAGGCCCGCAGCCCGGGAGCCCGAAACCCAGGTGTGGGCAGGACTAGCCCCGCGGGCTCTGGGAGGACCCTCCTGCCTCCTGGGCTCTGGGTGGCGGCGCCCCTGGCGCTCCTCCTAGACCAGCTGCTGTGGCCTCTGCTCTGTCCGCCATCGCGCCGCCTCCTGTCTGTGTCTCTGTGCTGCTCCCTGCGAACAGGCTCCCCTCAGGAGGACGCTGGTCACGGGAGGCCCGGCTCCTCCGCGATGGCCTCCCTTTAGCGCCGTCACACGCACAGATTTCCTAAGAAGGTTCATCCTGAGGTCCCGGGTGGGCCTCGATGGGGGACCTTCGGGGAGACATGACAGCGGTGAAACTCCTGGCAAAATAGCTCCCTTTTTAAAAGAAATGGACTTTTATTGATGTCAGAGAGGAAGGGAGAGGGAGAGAGAGGAACGGCAATGATGAGAGAGAATCATGGACCGGCCGCCTCCTGCACGCCCCCCACCGGGGATGGAGCCCGTACCCGGGCCTGTGCCCTGACCGGGAATCGCACCGGGACCTCCTGGTTCGGGGGTTGATGCTCAGCCACTGAGCCCGCCGGCTGGGCTGCAGGTGTTTCACGCTGTGACCCTGGAGTGTGGGGTCTCAGAACCAGCCGCCCGCACTCAGACAGGAGCTGGGGAACCGGCGATGGTGGAAGGCGAGGGGCCGGTGGCCTAGAGGTCCCTCCGGGTCCCCCCTCAGGTGGGCAGAGAGCTGTGAGCACGTGCGGCCTGCGCAAGCGAGCGTCGGTCCTGGGTCTAAACACGCCTCCCTGTGACCTCGGAACACGTGACAAACAATGACCAGCCCCTAACTTTGCGACCACAGGAAGGACACCTGAGGGCCGAGGCTCTCACACGCAGGACAGACCCCCGCTCCCCGCTCCCAGGCCTGCACACGAGGCCGAGCAGGTTCCCTGGAGGGACCTCCGTGGCTCCCCCCGTGGGATGAGGGCCATGACCTCTGAGAGGCTGGTTCTGGGGTGGGCGCTGGGCTGGGCGTGCCCTGGGCCCTCGTGGGCCTTGGCTTGGGCACACGGTGCTCCCGCGGCAGGTGAGGGAGCTCTCCGCGGGAGCCGCCCCGGAGCCCACCTTCTGCCGCTGACAGCGCCCCTGGGCCCGGGTCCTGGGAGACGTGGAGGGAGGAACAGTGTGGCGTCTCCTCCCCAGGTGCCCCGAGGGGAAGGTCGTCCTGCAGGCGTGCAACGCCACGGCCGACACCCTGTGCGGCCTGCCCGGCCCAGGTAAGAGGGGTTCCTGTGGTGTCTAACGTGTATGTTCTGGAGACGAGAACCATGTCAGAAAATTTATTTATTATTTTTTAAATATACTTTTATTGATTTCAGAGAGGAAGGGAGTGGTAGAGAGAGATAGAAAAACATCAATGAGGAGAGAGAATCATGGATCAGCTGCCTTCTGCTCGCCCCACATGGGGATCACACCCAAAACCAGGAATCGAACCATGACCTCCTGGTTCATAGGGCCACGCTCAACCACTGAGCCACACCGGCTGGGCTACGGTGAGCAGTTCAGGGGCTCTTAGCACCCACCTCTGTGTCTCCCCGAAACATTCACATCCGCCCATTAAACAGCAGCTCTCCTGTCCCCCGTCCCCCACCCCCCTCCCCCAGCAGGCCCTGATTTGCTTGCGGTGACAGATCTCCCCATTCCGGACACGTCACAGACACGGGGGCGTGGGCCTGTGACCTGCGTGTCTGGCTCCTTCCCTTCAGGAGCGTGTCCTCCAGACCCTCCCTATTGTGGGACCTGTGAGAGCGCCTGGCGGCTGAGTCGCACTCACGGATGTGGACTAGGCCACGTCCTGTCAGTCGTTCATCTGCTGGTGAACTTAGGCCGAAATTCCAAACACATCAGCCCTCGAGGCGAGACCGTTGTGTGGAAAGGACAGTGTTTCAAACGATGCTGTTGGGGAGACCGGAGGAAAATTAACTCGCAACGAACCACAGACCGAACTCAGACCCGAAGCTCTAGAACTCCTAGAGGAAACGGGACCGCCCGGCCGGCGTGGTTCGGGGCGGAGCCTCGACCTATGACCCCGGAGGTCACGGTTCCATTCCAGTCAGGACACAGGCCTGAGCTGTGGGCTCCGTCCCCCGTGGGGGCCGTGCAGGAGGCAGCCGATCAGTGACTCTCTCCGGTCATTGATGACTCTGTCTGTCTCTCCCTCTCGCTCTCAGAAATTAATAAAAATGTCCACTTTGTGAAAAAAAGAGGAGAAAGCGGAGGGAAATGTCATGGCGGCAGGTTTGGGTCCCGCCGGTCAGCGGGGACCCGGCCTGACACAGGACATCCCTTCAGGGTGGACGTCGGAGCACCACGTCCTCACACACGCACGTGGCCCGTGAACCACCTGAGACCCGGCACCTGGGCCCGCGTGGGGGTGGGGTCAGCGCTATCTGTCCTGGGGGTGCCAACCCCCCAGGAAGGCTGGACAGGCTGCATGGGCCGCCCCCAGGCCTCTCCCCAGGGGGTCCCTGTGCTGGGCCAGTGAGAGGAGATGCCATTCGATTGTCCCCCTTTTCTCTGAGTTTGTTTTGTCTTCAGGGTCCACATCACAGGGAGTGAGATCCCGCAGGGTCTGTCTCCCCGTCTGACATCCCTGAGCCCAGTGCCTCCAGGCCATTCACGTTCTTACAAAGGCAGGAAGCCCTTCAGGTTAAGGGTGAATAATGTTCGCGTGTGCATGTGTGTGCATGCATATGTGATGTGTGTGCGTGCATATGTGATGTGTGTGCATGCATATGTGATGTATTGTGCATGCATATGTGATGTGTGTGCGTGCATACGTGCACACATGTGTGGTACGTGTGTGTGCATGCATGTGTGCACACGTGTGTTTGCTCCACGTAACTTCTCTATACTTCTCAGCCCATGACACTGAGGGAGTGGCGGTGCCGTGGCCCCGTGGACACGGGGTGCCGACCTCCTCAGCCTCGTGTTTGCATGTCCCTCAAGCATCTTCCCAGGCTCAGCGCTGGTCTGGGGGCCTTGGTCCGTGGCTGCAGGGACCGGCGGGTGTGGCTGCTGAGGCGCTGTCTGTCCGCAGGGCCAGGGAGGCGACACCGGTTCTGGTGGATGGCGGGCTGTCTCTTTGCCGCGGTGGTCGGGGCCCTCGTCATTCTCTGCGTCAGGAAACCCGGAGATGGAGGCCGCCGGGCGGCCTGCTGCTGTCCCCATGCAGGTGAGCACCGAGCTGGAGCCAGGGGACGGGAGGCCGTGACAACCGGGGCTGGTCCGGGGCCTGAGGGAGGACAGGGCTGGGCCTTAGCTGGCCGGTGCCTGGGGCTGAGGGACGGGCCTGGCTAGAGAGGGGGTCCCTCAGGCGTCATTGACGGGTGCCAGCTCCATCTCCCAGTGGCAGCCCTGGCCGAGGCCAGGGTGTGGGCAGGTCTGTGGGGCAGAGCCCGGGCTCCTGAGCTCGGGACGCTGGGCTCCTGGCAGGTTCTGGAAGCTGTGCAAACAGGAAACAGGGATGAGGCACAGTGGCCCCTTCCTGGAGCTCCCTGATCTGGGGTGAGGGGTGGGGGGCTGTGATTGCTTCTGGAACCGCCTCAGCTCAGAGGAACCTCCTGGCACCTTCCGGTAACCACCTGCCGTCTGTCTCCCAGGACCTGTCTCCACAGGACGCCATTACAGAAGAGACAGCCCGGTGAGTGCTCCGGGCCAGGCCAGCCCCGGGCTGGGAGGGGGGACCCACTCCAGCTGCAGCGAGCCCCTCGCTGCCCGAGCGTCAGCCGAACACGAGCCGAGGGCTGACCTGGATGCGCCTTAGACTCTGGAGGGAAACTGAGGCACCGAGGCCAGCGGAGCCAGCCGTGAGGGCAGAGCCGAGATCAGAGCCGGCCCGGCCCCACTGAGCGTGGGGTCTACGGGCCCCTGTCCTCTTGCGGGGGCCCCCGGGCTGAACCCCTGACTCCAGACACGTCTTGCCTTTTCAGGAGAGCTCAGTGTCCTTGGTGGCATCGCCTGAGACCCCAGATGCAGACGCTCCGGTCCCCACGACGGGGGCCCCCCACCT
This sequence comes from Myotis lucifugus, assembly GCF_000147115.1. NCBI lineage: Eukaryota > Metazoa > Chordata > Mammalia > Chiroptera > Vespertilionidae > Myotis > Myotis lucifugus. The sequence goes on from NW_005874564.1 coordinate 12,748, forward strand.
GCCTGAAGACCGCCTGGACGAGGCGTCCGAGACCCCGATCCTCCCTGGGACCCCGGAGAGCCCGGCGGGAGGCGGCCCGCGGCTGGAGGCGGAGGCAGGTGACGAGGCCAGGCCCCAGGCTGGTCACCACGGCCTGACCCTTCTTCACCCCCCGACCCCCTGGCCTGAAGGTCCTGAGGGATCTTGTGGACACAAAGGGGCCACCTGCTGCCGCTGAGGAGCTTGGGAGGCCTGCGAGGCCGCCTTACCGCCTCGGAGACCAGGTGACCACACTGGATGGTCTGAAATAAAAACTTTCCAAGCCTGGCCGGCTTAGCTCAGTGGTTAGTGCATCAGACTGTGCACAGAAGGGTGGGAAGTTCCATTTCTGGTCCAGGGCTCAGACCTGGGTTCCAGGTTCACTCCCCACCCTTCAGAGCCCCTGTGTGAGACAACCAGTCGGTGAGTCTCACTCTCTCCTGCCTCCCTCCATCCCTTATGCCCCCTTTGGAGACTCCATGGAAAGCATATCCTCAAAGGAGGATTGCCTTCCTAATCCTAACCCCCAACCATAAAATTGTTTTCTTTCTTTTTTTTTAAACATTTTATTTATTTTTTTTAAAGGGGAGAATGAAGATTTTTATTTTTTTAAATATATATTTTTTATTTTTTTTAATATATTTTATTCATTTTTTACAGAGAGGAAGGGAGAGGAATAGAGAGTTAGAAACATTGATGAGAGAGAAACATCGATGAGCTGCCTCCTGCACACCTCCTACTGGGGATGTGCCCGCAACCAAGGTACATGCCCTTGATCGGAATCGAACCTGGGACCTTTCAGTCCGCAGGCCGATGCTCTATCCACTGAGCCAAACCGGTTAGGGCCATAAAATTATTTTCGTTGCTACTTCATAACTATAATTTTGCTACTGTTATGAATCGTCATTTAAATATCTGATATGCGGAGAGAAACCAAGATGGCGGCATAGGTATACACCGGAAATTGCCGCCTCGCACAACAACTTCAAAAATCCACCTAAAGACAAAACGGACATCATCCAGAACCACAGGAGGCCTGGCTGAGTGGAAATTCTACAACTAGAAGGAAAGAGAAAAGCGCACTGAGACTCAGAGGAGGTGCGGAAGTAAAGTGCAGAGGTATGGAGGCGCACGTGGAAAGGGCTGGCAACTGAGGACGTGGTTGTCTTTTTCAGTCGGGAGAGAGACACACGCTCCCGATGGCCCTGACTCCTGTTCCGGGCGAGTCTCTGGGGACCCAGACTCATACGGGAAGAAACTGGACTGTCTGGCAGTGGGCGGAACTCGAGGGCGGCTTTCTCTCACAGGTGCTTGCAGTGATTACCTGGACACTGAGACGCGGGGCCTCTTAGAGTAGGACTGAGGATCAGCCATAGCTGTTTGCTCCACCCTGTTGATTCCCTGAGACCCCGCCCCACCCAAGCTGTGCACAGAGGCTTTTGCATATGAATGACCTGGCCCTTTGCAATCTAAAATTACCTAACAAACTGCAGCTGGGTCAGAGAGAGCCAGGACATCCAAAAGAAGGCCCAAGGCCCCACAGCAGCTTGCATTGCTTCACAGCTGGGCCTCATCTGGGCACCTCCAAACCCCAAACAAAGAAGAGGAATCTGCAGATCTCTCCATAGCTCCTGCTGGGTAGCCTCAGGCAGAGGCTAAATTAGCACCTCCTTAGAGATCCAAGAGCCAGTGTACCCAGTGGTCAGAGTGGGACCATCCAGATCACAACTCCTCGGATCCATAAGGACACACTCAGGGGGCAGACTCAGTGAGCACCAAAGCCCCACTGAAGCAAGCCTTGCCCCAGAAGGGTGTCTCCAGCACAGAAGTTCTCCCACTGCAGACACAGCTGATTCTCACAGCCAATTGGCCTGGAGGTCAATTCCTCCCAGTGACACCTACAACAATCAAGGCTTAACTACAACAAGACTGTGCACACAGCTCACAAAGGGGCGTACCAAGACTGTCCACCTCAAGACGGCCCCGGTGAGGCTGAAACGGCCCCGGTGAGGCTGAAACGGCCCCGGTGAGGTTGAAACGGCCCCGGGGAGGCTGAAACGGCCCCGGTGAGTTACTGCTGGCTCCTAACCGCTCACCTGGCTGCTGAGTGAGCTTGTTTGTGTCCTGGATATTCTGGGTTTTCCCCGTAGAAGGTGCCCTCACCTGCAAGCAGAGCTTTCCCTTTGCTGAGACGGCCCCTGGGAAGCTGAGAAAAATACCACATGAACTCACTCATTTATGGATAATAAGGACCATTATAGACTGGTGAACAAAAACGGATACAGAGGCAGAGCAGCATTGAGCGGACTGTCAATCTACAGTGGGAACCCTGGGGAGGGTTGGGGGGCGGGGGTAGGAGATCAACCGAAGGACTTGTATGCATGCAAATGAGAATAACCAATGGACACAAGACACTGGGGGGTGGGGGAAGCTG
>NW_005874565.1:0-7369 GCF_000147115.1 Myotis lucifugus
GTCAGCATTGCAGAATCTTGGAAAATTTTAAAGGTCTCATGATGACTTTGCATCATGGAGTCAAGAAATAGTACATTGTAAGCCCAACCCAAAAGTTTAAATTTTAAAAATTTTTTCTTAGATTAAAATACCTTTAAAAAAATCTCTCTCAGAATATATGTTTTTATTTATCTTCTGGAGAGAGTTTTTTTAAAGGAGTTTTAAAGAGAGGAAAAATTTTTAAATTTTATGATTTTGGGTTGGGCTTACAATGGACTATTTCTTGACTCCATGATGTAAAGTCATCATGAGAACTTTAAAATTTTCCAAGATTCTGCAATGATGACGAGGTACTATTTTTGCTATGATTTTTCTAGAAATGTGAGGAGGTCATAGCCTTTTTTGTGAATATACTGCTAATAGCAATTGTAAACTTATTTCTAAATTCTAAATTTCCATGACAATGGTGAGTAAATATGCTAAATATTTTATGCAGCCACTATATTAGTGTAAAGAGTTAGTAACAAAGACACTGTTAATAAAATGTTTTCTTATTTTCAATATAGATAACCATTTACTCTTTTGAAGAGTACTAATAGTCATGTTTCCCTTTACATAGAAAAAGAACTATTTGCATTTATAGTTGTTTAACCATTCAGAGATAAAGTATTGCCACTAAAAGCTGCAGATAGATAATACTAAAAGCTATAATTAAAACCCCACAGAAAGTCTTCATGGAGTCTTCTTTTCAGAGGGGTTCAATGGGCCATAAAAAACTAAGTGAAAAGATTGTTCTGAATGTAAGAAAGATAGCCCTTACCCTACAAATCCTATCTAATAAAGAGGAATATGCAAATTGACCATCACTCCAACACACAAACTGGCCACCCCCATGTGGTCAGAGATGGCCACCACAAGATGGCCAGCAGGGGTGGGCAGTTGTGGGTGATCAGGACAGCAGGGGAGGGGAGTTGGGAGGGACCAGCCCTGCAGGGGAGGGCAGTTAGGGGCAACCATCCCTGCAGGGAGGGCAGTTGGGGGGACCAGGCCAACAGGGGAGGGCAGTTAGGGGGGACCCAAGCCTACAAGGGAGGGCAGTTGGGGGCAACCAGGCCAATAGGGGAGGGCAGTTGAAGGGGACTAGGCCTGCAGGGGAGAGCAGTTAGGGGTGAACAGGCTGGCAGGGGAGCATTTAGGCATTGATCAGGCTGGCAGGGGAGTGGTTAGGGGGTGATCAGGCTGGGAGGCAGAAGTGGTTAGAAACAATCAGGCAGGCAGGCAGGCAAATGGTTGGGTGCCAGCAGTCCTGGATTGTGAGAGGGGTCCCAGATTGGAGAGGGTGCAGGCTGGGCTGAGGGACACCACCCCCCCCCCCCGCATGAATTTCATGCATTGGGCCTCTAGGTTTAATATAAAAGGCTTACAATTTGAATATCTGACAATAGAATGTATACATTACACACATACACCCACACACATTTGATACCCATGCTTATTATTTAATTGGGACTTTTATATTCTGGCGGTTTAGTGCAATGCTTTGGGGCAGGTAATTTTATCTCATTTTGCAACTGATAAGTTTAAGAAACTTGCATAAGGTTACCACAAGCCAAGGTTTGGACTTCTTTTCATCCTAAAACCATTTTTTTTCATTTCATTATATCACAAGATCTTGTTAGGCTCATTCAAATTAATTTCATAAGAATTCATTATCAAACATCTAGTAATCTGTGTGTTGGAAACTTCAGGGAATATATATGAGTGAGTAAACTACAGTTCTTTCCCTTTAGAAGTATTAGGTAGAAAATAAAGAAGTCACAGGTGTTATTATTTGACATAGGAACAGTCAAATGTGCTATGTCCCCTATGCGTTGCAAATACTGTGCAATTCTGAGTCCTCATTGACAAATTTATTTCTGAGTAAGAATTTAATACTATAGCCATTACCTTTATAACCTAGGCATCAGTTGGAACCTTCTCGTCCTTGGGGAGTTGGTTAAACTTCACTTAAGCAACATGTCGAAGGCTTTGTGGGAGTCCAGAATCTGCCCTTCAAATCCTGTGAGATTTCAGAACTACTCAACTTCTGTGATCATCACAGTGCAAATCCCAAATCTTAACCAGATTACATCCCTAAACACGAACTAACTCCAGACTGTGTGTGCATTTAGAAATTTGTCGTAATACTACTTGGGGAGGAAAGAGGCCCATTGAAAATCATATGGTCTTTTATGCTCACTGGGTAATCTCCTCTGCTCTTTCTCTGTTATCTTAAGTTTTTCCACCTTTTAATACAAAATAATTCCACTCACATTTTGCACCCTTTGGAAAACTCCCCTTTCCTCCTATTTGAATATTGCAGTATTTTTGTCAAAAATTACAGTTTTATTTTTTATAAGGAGTTCTGGTAAATAAAGTATTTTGTTTTCATTATATATTTCTTCTTCCACCCTCCCTCCTGTCTCTCTGCTCTCTGAGGATATTGCATTTTTATCAACTGAAAGAATTAATATTTAAATTTAAATATAGCATAACCATACTCAATAAATCATATTTACTAGCTATGGAGAAGTATTGAAATTAATTACAATGGATTTTAGTTAGGAATTGGTGTAACTACTAAAAGTGCTAAGATAGTAGACAAGACAAGATCATATTTTACCATTATTTTTATTGTGGTGAAGGTTCTGATGGTTATTATCTATTGATTCTCTGCCTCACTAGATTACTTAAAAATGTTGACCTCTTTTATTAGAGCTTTAAATGTTATTTTTAAAGAGAATTTTGAGTCTCTTATTCTGCAATTGTTAAGTATTTATGTCCCTTTTCTAAAAAAAAAGACTAAAATCTGCCAAACACGAGGACTATAAAATATATAAAATAAATAAAACACATATTTTCATCCTTTTTGGATTTTTGCCAAGCATTGCATCATAATAATGCAGACTTGGAAAGATTGTTTATAATCATCTAGTCACTTTTTCTTAGGAACACAATCTAAAAAAATGAAACTATCAGTGTTACAAATTTTTTGTCTCTTGCTTGGGAAAAGTGACATCGGTCAGCCTGGTAAAATCATTCTTCCTGTGTGGTTGTAAAAATCCTCTCCAAACACGTAGCCTGCACTCATTCCAGTAAAAAGGTCATTGTGGGTAAATGTATATCAGGAAAAGAGCAGAACTTAGTCTGTAATAATTTGATTATTAATATCGGTTATTGCCTTGGGTCTTGAAAACAAGTTATGCAACCATAAGGAACACCTACATTTTCTTTCTCTTTTCATTTGTATTCTTTTTTGTCTAGCTCTGGCTCAGATGTAGACTTTGCATTTGTGGATAGAATTAGTGATCACTTGGATGCTAAGAAAAAGCAGAACTGTCAGATGTCATAAACCTATTTCTGACAGCCTTTCAATTCTGGAGACAAATTCTAATGCTAGGATAATATTTATGCTTCCAAGTAAAAGTTTTATGGATATATAATTTATTTTAATAAAATGAATTTGGGTCCTTTTGGAAACAAAAACTGGGTGCATTTACTGTACCCATGACTAAATTCTATACTCTCGGATAGCAAAAATCTTATGTGCCTCAGGAGAAAAGAGAAGAGAAACTACTATCCTTGAGAAGCCAACAGAATTGGGAACCACCTAGATGAAAAGCTTATCTTGGCAAGCCTCAGGGCAAAAGAGTAGGAAAAATACAGCATTCCTGCCACTCTATGTGTGGTGGTTATGAAGTAAGTACAGGGACTTTTCCTAGCAGATCATTTCCAAAGAACACATTCAGTATATTGTATTTGCTAAAATTTGCATCACTGTTCCAAAATTAGAGTACTACTTTAGTAAAGAGTAATCTTATTCATCAAGGACTGCAAAGAAGCCGAAACCGGTTTGGCTCAGTGGATAGAGCGTCGGCCTGCGGACTGAAGGGTCCCGGGTTCGATTCCGGTCAAGGGCATGTACCTGGGTTGCGGGCACATCCCCAGTGGGGGATGTGCAGGAGGCGGCTGGTCGATGTTTCTCTCTCATCGATGTTTCTGACTTTCTGTCTCTCTCCCTTCCTCTCTGTAAAAAATCAATAAAATATATTTTAAAAAAAAAAAGGACTGCAAAGAATTAGATGAAGAATGGAAGATAACTATCATTCTATTCATCTCAGAAAGACACAGAACTAGCAACATTTTTTATTCAAAGGGTTAGTGGAACTTAATAATAGGGTTAGTAGCCAAAGAATCAATAGCAATCACTCTTTGTAGTATAATCATTAAAAAACAAAGCAATTAGAGATCCATCTATGCTGCACCAACACAACTGCGCAGATGTACAATGAGTACCCCCATCAGAGAAGGTGAAAGAAAAAGACAGAATCACAAGAATCGGTAAGAATGAGTAGCAACGGGACTTCTAAAACTCTGTTGATGGGAGTACAAATGGCACAGTTTGGAAAACTGACAGCATCTATTAAATCTTGACTTACACATTACTTATGACCCAGTAAATCCTTTCTTTGGTAAACCCAATAGAAACAAGCATATATATTCCTAAAAAGAAATGTAATAGAATGCTCATAGCAATACTATTGGTAGTGGTGCTAAATTGGAAATTACTGAAAATTCTATCAACAATACAATATATACATTGATTATGATATATTCTATAGGGTTGCAGTATTGAGAATAAACTATAAAATATACAAAAAAATATAGATGAATTTCCTGAGCAATGTGTTATTGAGTTTAAAAAGCCAGGTACAAAAACCTACATACCATATGATCCCACTTATATGAAGAAGAAAAACAGGCTAAAAGCAATGTGTGCTTTTAGAAGTCAGAATTATGGTGAGCCTTGGGACATAGAATGTGATTAGAAAGAAACATGAAAAAGGATTCTGGGGTACTGGCAGAGTTCTCTTTTTTGATCTGGGAGCTCGTTTAGTTTGTTAAAATGGTTAAAAACATGTGCATTTTTCAGTATGTAGGCTACACTTCAATAAAAATCTTTTAAAATAATGAGTAAACATTCTGTGAAGAAGTGTAGAAGAGTAGAATTGTGGATGAAAAGGAAAATAAGAGTTCATCACAGAATATGAATCTAGGATATAGGATTGAGGGCAACAGTGTGTGGAAGAATAGATCAGGATGATGAACTACAGGGCAGTGTCATAATTTTATATAATAAAAGCCTAATATGCTAAGTGTCCAGTCGTCCAGTTGTCCGTTCAACCAATCAAAGTGTAATATGCTAATGATACGTTAAGGCCGCTCAACTGCTCGCTATGACGTGAAGTGACTACCAGGGGGCAGATGCTCTGACTGGTAGGTTAGCTTGCTGCTGGGGTCTGGCCTATTGGGACTGAGTGAGATGGGCCAGACATGCCCCGGAGCCCTCCCGCAGCCCCTCCCCGGCTGGTCAACCTCCCGCATCCCTCCCCGGCCCTGATCGTGCACCAGTGGGTTCCCTTGGCCTGGCCTGCACCCTCTCAGAATCCAGGACCCCTCGGGGGATGTCGGAGATCCAGTTTCAGCTTGATCCCACAGGCCAGGTGCAGCTGAAGATGTACTTATAATCTACTAGAGGCCCAGTGCATGGGTTTGGGTACCAGTGGGGTCCCTCGGTGTGACCTGCAGGGATCAGGCCATAGCAGGTGGCCAGGGAGGAACCCAAGCCCAGGCCTGGTGCTGCACCATGCCACTCCCGCTCATCTCAGCCTGCTGTGCCTTCCACGGGCTCGTGCCCAGTCAGTACCAATCGAGAGAGTCTGATGCCCTTCAGTCAGCTGAGCAGTGATCCCGCTGTGGTAGTGCACTGACCACCAGGAGGCGGCTCCTGTGTTGAGCGTCTGTCCCCTGGTCTTCAGTGCGCGTCATAGCAACCAGTCCACCAGTCGAACAGTTGCTTAGGCTTTTTTATATATAGATATATGAATTAGTCCTTACTCTCTGAAAAGCAGATGTCAAGATAGGATTAGGGATGCAAGACATTTATTAAAGTAAATGCATGTTAGAAAAAATAAGAAGGGGCTGGGAGAGTCATCAGACTGTGATGCAGGTCTGATCCCAGGTGAAGAAGGGAGTAAAAGTAGGTTGGATGGAGGCATCTTGGACTGCAGTATTGTTCAGAGAAAAGTTCTGAAGGTCATCATGGAATTCTAGAGCCAAAATCACCAGTTAGAGAAAATCTGCATCTTTCAGGAAGGGGTCTACCATGCTTTACTGTCAGCTAGAAGCAACACGTGGGAAGCCTAGTCTTGGGGCAAAAGCAGTGGTAGATTTCAGAGCATAACAGCTGAGGCCAACAGTCAATTAGGCTCTTGGCAGTTGCAGATATGAGAGGTACAGTTTCATGACCACCACAAATGAGGAAGACAAAGCTTGTGATAGCGTTTTGCTGGTAATAACTCTCTAAAATAAAAGCCCTGATTTGCAACATTTGCCAATTCCTGAGGTGTGAATACCTTCACCACAGCGCTTTGCAAGCTATCAATGGCTTTACAACTGGCTGGTAAAGTTTCCGAGTGTCTAATAATCTGATCTCAAGATCCAGTATCAGCCAGCACACCACCGCTTATAGTTTCTCACCACAAAAGCAAAGCTGAAGTTTACAGGAGCAAAAACCTCAGGCAATTTTCAAATTAGAGAGGCTTGTGTTTTATTTTTTTTCTAGAGTAAGATGATTGGCTAAAAGCTATCAAAGAGGATGCTCCCCTGAGTAGGCTGACAGAATTACTAGGGAAGACGGTTGTACATCTTGTGAGTTTTCTGGGAAACCTTACAATTTGTGGCACGTACATGAGATGTGTATCTCCAAGTCCTTAGGTTGACATTTTCATCTTAGTGAAGCCAGGTGTGCACTGTGCACTCATTATGATTTTTTTCTGTCTTTTTTTTTTGACACAGTTTAATCACCTGGACATTGGTTCAGGATAATAGCTCTGTAATAATTTTTAAATACTCAGATATTAGAGAGGCGAGGAGGGTCAGAACAATGAGGGCAATCACAAATAGCAAATCTACACTAATAAAAGAGAAACATGGTAATTAGCGTACGACCGCTACCCTTCCCATTGGCTAATCAGCATATCCTTATGCAAATTAACTGTCAGCCAAGATGGCGGCAGGCAGCCAGGCACTGAAGCGAGCATGAGGCTTGCTTCCTCCAGGAACTGCAGACTCCAACGTTCCCCGCCTGCTGCTGGCCTCTCAGCTGCAACTCTAAGCAACTATGTACTATGTTGCAAATAAGAAGCTAAACAAAACCCCAGAAACTGGCTTTCATTCAGCCAGGCTTCAGACTGCAACATTGTATCGATGTTTTCAGCAGCAAGGCCTCAGAGCTAAAGCTGGCCCAGAATAAAAAAAAAAGAAAAATGGAGTGGTTAGGAGCTTCAGT
>NW_005874565.1:8610-10177 GCF_000147115.1 Myotis lucifugus
CCAACTCCCCAATCAGCCCTGCTCTGAGCCTGACCAGGGGCTGCACTTAGGAATTGGGCCTGCCCTCTGCCACCCGGAAGCAGGCCTAAGCCAGCAGGTCGTTATCTCCCAAGGGGCCCAGACGAGGAGGGCACAGGCCGGGCTGGGGGACCCCCCTCTCCCCCCGAGTGCACAAATTTTTGTGCACCAGGCCTCTAGTATTGGTATAAGCGTAATAAAATATCATGTCTTATGCATTTATTCATCCAACCTTACTAACCAAGTGTCCTTTTTTTTTATCTGATTAATTGACCACTCCACTCAAGGGTTGACCCAGATACAACAATATGTGTGCCCATTATTGTACAGACTCCACTTGGCTAGCCAACATATGCTGGCCAATTGGGCCTTCAAAATTTGAGTTGTTTAATTTTTTTATTTGGGTCACAGTGAAGGAACAACTATAACTCACACATTCTAATTCACAGTATGAATTAACCAACAAAAAGATCATCCTTTAAACTAGTAGAATCCAATATGTCAGACCCATCTAGCCCATTTTGGGTCCTTCTACCCATCACAACATTCCTCAATCCTTCCACCCTGCTCTATTTTGTGTTTTGATGTGGCACTTATTACCTTTACCATACTTTTAATTTACATATTTATCATGTTTATTATTAGTTATTATTCCTCACTAGAAAATATTTATCTATTTTGTTCACTTTTGTGACCCTGGTATCTACAACAGTAAATTGTGCTTAGAAATAGGCAATGATTAATAAGTATTTTGATAAAGGGGGGAAAATAAACTTCTGGCTTTGCAAGATGGCAGACAAAACACATCACACACCCTTTCCTTCAAATGCTTAGAAATGTTGGATAAATACATAGAAAACCTTCCTATGACTGTGCACATAAAGTAAAGGGAATCCCCGTAAATCTCTCATAACGAATGAATCAGCAGTGGTTGTGGGTGGGGGAATAAAATTTATCTTTATGAATTCATCTGAGACTAAGTTGCATTAACCATGACAGAGAACTCTTATAACCCTATGTACAAATTACAGGCTGATCTTATCATGATGCCGCTTCTCTCCCATGCTCTCCTTCTCATCTTTTAACTCTTCCTCCTCCTATTCCTTTTCTTTATTTACTGACTTCCCTTCATGGGGCAGATATTTATGATCCAGTGTCTAGGAGTGAGAGGGGAAGAGAGAGAGCAAGAGTGAGAGAGTGAGAAAAAGAGAGAGAGAGAGAATACTTAGAAGATGGTAGGTAGATGTGTGTGTATTTCCTAGAAGAAAGACATTTACCTTAATCTGCCCTCTTCTAAAAAAAAAAAAAAAGAAGGATCTGTCAATAGATGGTCAGAAACAATAGTGAACACGTGACATTTTGTTGATAAGAATGTAGGTTTCCAGTAGCCCCACCACTTCACATCTCCAAGTATTAAATACTGAGCACTGTGCTAGGAATTAGAATACAAATGTGTATGATCATTCAGAGGGGACAAATAAAAATAAAACAGCACGATGGAAGCACAGAGAAAGGAGCTCTCCCACATTTGACTCAGGGTTTTCACTGG
>NW_005874565.1:10277-16535 GCF_000147115.1 Myotis lucifugus
ACACTCACCAATCTGGGACCCCTCAGGATGTCCAACTGCCGGTTTAGGCCCGATCCCGGCAGTTGGACATCCCTTTCACAATCCGGGACCACTGGCTCCTAACTGCTCACCTGCCAGCCTGATCACCCCTAACTGTCTCTGTCTGCTGACCTGATTGCCCCTAATTGCCCCCCTTGTCGGCTTCATCGCCCCCAACTTCCCTCCCCACTGCTGGCCTGGTCTCCCTAACTGCTCCCTCCCCTGCCAACCTAGTCACCCCTCACTCCCCCCCCTCACCCCCCGCTTAGATATGTTTATGGAATTTTTCTTTTAAAAGGAAAGAAAAGGGGATTTAAATGTTTCCTTCATGAAAAATCCCTTTGAGCTTTTATTTGCCAAACTTCCTTCTTCCTTATTATGAGGATTAGTAATCTCAAACCATATTTACTTCTGTGGTTTAATTCTGAAAAAGAAAAACTGACTGGTTTAGATAAAGTCCTCTATTAACCTAGATTCTAAGCTAGCATTTTTCAAATGGAAAATATTTTTTGGCAGAACTGCAGGAAAAAGTCAAAACATCTTGACATTGATACAACTTCTGGTGACATACACAAAGACAACCAAAGCCTGTGATCTTTTTATAGCTTTGGGCAACATGGGCCTTTGCACTGCTGAGGTCTCACCCATCACTTAGGGTGGCCTTGGGAGCACAGTGGGAACATTCTGAGAACATGCACGGTGCTGTTCCGGGATTAGCACTTACTTAACGCACTGCTTTTACTTGTTTTCAAACTTTTACTTTGAGAGGCTATCTCAATGAAAATGTATGATTTTGCAAATATAATAAAGCTATGCATGGCTTTTTTATTTTACATAAAATCTCTAGAAGTTGGATGCAGTTGATGTGGTTAATTACTATAGTAAATCATTATAAAATATGATTCAAAACACAGCAGTGCTTGAAAATTTGTTTTAAATCACTAAAGAAACATGAAAAGCATGTTATTTTTGTTCTTTAGATACACTTAATTTTATGTAATAATACATATTGAGCCAAAATAAATAAAATCTTTTAAGCTTAAGGGTGGGGGAAGGTCATAAATGATGACATTTAAATTTTTTTTTCTATTTTAGATTTATAAAATTTTATTATATTTATCAAGTACTTTTAAAATTAATCTTAATTTTCTTTTTCTTTTTGCTTCCCACTTTAAAATTATTCAAATTATGTTTTCGAGATGAGAAGGCTCTAAGTTAGTTATCTTTGAAAATGTTCATGCCACTGGTGAGTCTCACTTGCTGGAAGGAAAATTTCACATGGGTTTGGTGTCATCTGAGCCTCAGAAACAACAAAGGGTGAAGCAAAGTGCAGGAAATGCCCCACATTCTATGGGTGACTGAGTGAATGAAGCAACTAAGGTTACTGTAGCATTGCCTGCAGGAGCCTTGTGTCTGTAAATCTTCTGAAATTTTAATTGGAGCAACAAATGAAGTCTGAACAATATTCATGACTTCAAAAGAGTATTGTCTTCCTTCACAATATTCAAGAACTGAAATTTTGAAGTGAAGGTGACACTTGGTCCCCCATTTGTGACAAATCCTAGGAGTTGCCATATTGGCATTTTATTTGAATAAGGATATGTGAAAACAGACAGATCCACATAGAGTCTCTTATATACAGAAACACAAAACATAAAAAACACCATCCTTTTAAAGCAGTGATTTTCAACCTTTTAAAACTTATGGCCCACAGTAACTAATTACTGAAAGTCTGTGGCACACCAAAAAAATGTTATATTTTTTGCTGATCTGACAAAAATAGGTAAAATCTTGATTGATTTATAAAAAAGGTAATTATTTACCCTATTTGCTTCAAAGTGATTTTTTTTTAAAAAATCAGGTGCCTCTACTTGTATATAAGGATTTCTAGTACCAAGAATTAAGCAATCAGATGCAACCTTAATATGACCAATAAGATGCAACTCTTGTTATATGACCTAAAACAGGGCATCGAACCGAATGGCTATTGTGTTAGCTATTGTCATTTTTTTACTTGACAATCTTGGGAAAAGAGATCAGTGCCCTGACTAAATAGTCAGGTATTGCATGTTTTAAAAAATCTTGCAGCACACCGGTTGAAAATCTTTGTTTTAAAGTATAGTGTTTAATGAATTTTGATAAAGATATTGACCCATCTAGCTTCTAATGATCTTGAACACCTTTTCACATGCTATTGGCCAATGATATACATTTTCCTATGATATACCTATTCAAAACTTTCCCCTATTTATTATTAAATAGGTTGTCTTCTTAGTAATGAGCTGTATCAATTGTTATGCATTTTGATCATGACTTATCAGATATATGTATCACAAATAGGTTCTCCATTTTTGTGACTTTTCATTTTCTTAACAGTGTTGTTTGAGAAGCAGCAAATTTTAATTTTGATGATGACAAATTTAACAATTTGTTACTTATGTTTAGTACTTTTGCTATCTTGTCTAAAAAAAATGTTTACCTATACCAAGGTTACAAAATTTTTCTTCTGTGTTTTCTTCCAGAAGTTTGATAATTTTAGTTTTTACATTTAGCTATATGAAACATTTAAAGTTAATTTTTGTGTTTGGTGTGAAACAAAGGTCAAGATTTATTTTATTCCATGTGGATAATAAGTTGTTTTAGCACCACTTATTAAAAAGACTACTTTTACCCCATGGAACTATCTTGGCACCTTTGTGGAAAATCAATTGACCACATATACATGTTTTATGTAATAAATTTTATGTATAAATTTATATTCATGAATAAAAGACTTCTAACAGTATTTTCTCTAAACCAAACCTGACATTTTATTATCCTGATGAAAGATCAAGGGTGTTTTAAAGGTTATTGGCTAAGAATGAAGCCCCTCAGTGTCTGCCATCGCGAGAGAAGGACAACTTAAAAGAAGGAAAGGAAGTAGAATAGAGAGGAAAGAAGCAAGAATGGAAAGAATTGAGGAAGTGAAAAAAGGTGAGAAAGAGGTAGGAAGAGGAGGAGGACAAAAGGAAAGATAGATGGTCTTCGGCCTCAGACTTTCCCTGGGTTTCCAGGGCAAACATAAATTTAAATAAATAGTTGATTTGTTTTGTTACTGGATTGGGTTTTAGGATCCTGTGAGGGGCTGACTCAGCACCACCCTCTGAAAGTTTGATCCTATCCTATCCCAGGGCATTGTCTTTCTCAGTATTAAAGGTCATCATTTGTACAAATGTCCCTAGTTTGAATAACTTTCATCATTGTCAGAATTGGTATGGCTATTGTAGATCTCACAGCCTGTCAGGAAACATTGTAGTACTGGGTAAGAGTAACATACTAGAATACTAGATTTCAGCCAAAACTCTTATTATAGCTAAAAAAATACCCGGGGGAAAAACCTACACCCTAATTTCTGTAACATACAATTATTGACATATTCACACAAATAACTTAAAGAAAAATAGTCAGAAGCAAAATTAAAGCTCAGCGCACACACACACACACACACACACACACACACACACACACACACAGAATTTAGCCCCTGGAATTAGACTCTGTGTTTAAATCCTGTCCCAACCCTACAAAAGATGACCTTGAATAACTAAGGTAAACTCCGTCTTACTCATCTTATTCCAGGCAAAAAAAGAGGAAGAGCTAAGGTCATGAAACCCTTAGCGACATGACTTATCCAAGGGTTACACACTAAGGTAAAATGTAGAGCTGGAATTTGAAACCAAATGATTTGACCATCTGTTCATAACTCATTGGACTCTAGTACATTGACTTTCTTATTTTTTTTCCAGATTTATTAAGATGTAACTTACCGTCCTGCTAGCATGGTTCAGTGATTGAGTGCCGACCTATGAAACAGGAAGGCATAGTTAGATTCCCAGTCAGAGTACATGCCTGAGTTGTAGCCTCAATCCCCAGTAGGGGGTGTGCAGGAGGCAGCCAATGAATGATCCTCTCTCATCATTTATGTTTCTATCTCTCTCCCTCTCCCTTCCTTTCTGAAATCAATACAAATATATATTTTTAAAAGATATAACTTACATAAAACATTGTATGCGTTTAAGGTGTAAAATAGTGTTGATTTGACACAGTTCTGTATTGCAGAATGATCACCACCATAGCAGTAGCTAACACCTGCATCATGTCACATAATGACTATTTATTTATTTATTTATTTATTTATTTATTTATTTTTGGTGAGAAAATTTAAGATCTACTCTCTTAGCAATTTTGAAGAACATAATTCAGTATCCTGGTAATTTCACAAAGAACTTCTTTCTATGAAATTAAAATCCTGAGTTGTCATATTCTCCCTGTTAATAAACTTCACATGAGTGCATATGTTGTGAAATAAAATTATACTACAAGAAAATTTGGCTTGATAAAGTACTTAAGAGGCCACAGTATAAAATTTATTTCATTTGAAATTTCTACTTCTCTTTGACATATGTGAATCCAAAAATTTAAACATCAGGCCAAAACATTTTGACAACTTCCCCTTTTCAAAGATAAAGTATGGTATAAGAAAACATTGCCTCCTTTAACCAAGCAAAATTCAGAACCTCTGTGGCCAGAGATTATAACTCATATTGATTTGGATAACTCATTCCTTTTCTAAAAACTTCACTCTTCTTGACAAGTCTACATGTAAGTAATTAACTTATAATATCAGAAACATTTTTACGTGCTTAATTGTTATAAGTTACTTTTGCGACACCCAAATAATGTTTCATTCACAGAATTTCCACCCAGCCATTAGAGGACAAATTTACATATTTTCTTTACATCTGGAACATTAATATTCACACATCATTTTCTCTGTCCTGTATCCACTTTTGTTCTTATTCCATTCAAACAGTATATTCTCATTAAATTATGACTAAAAACATGGAGAAAGAACTTGTGTACAGAAACCATATGTTTGCCAATTTATATTCAGACCATTTGTATTTTTTCAACCTAATCCAAGATAACTAGCCAAGATAATTGATAGAGCAAATCAAAATTTACCTTCAACAAGTATAAACAATGGAACAGCCAAATAGAACTCCCCTGTAAGATAGTTATACCAAATCCATGTTTTTTTCCTAGATGTTATACATTTAATTTAAATAACTTAGACTTTCTTTTTTATAAATTCCAACATGGCACAATTCCTTTTATGTAGATTTTAGTGCTTAAGCTGGTAGTAGCATGTTGGAATATAAGGGATGGTCATACCACAGAAGAAACAGAGTCAATCTTCTGACTTTGGATCTTACAAATTTTTGTCAGAA
Organism: Myotis lucifugus; assembly: GCF_000147115.1. Classification (NCBI taxonomy): domain Eukaryota; kingdom Metazoa; phylum Chordata; class Mammalia; order Chiroptera; family Vespertilionidae; genus Myotis; species Myotis lucifugus. Next base: position 15,566 of record NW_005874565.1, read on the forward strand.
TAATAGTAGCATTTTGAAGTGTTAAACAGTAGACGTGTAGCAGTAGGAAAAAAAGACTCCAATTACTTCGCTCTTTTTGAGTACCTATTATGGGCCAACTCTGCACAATAGTACACACTTTCTCATGTAATATTCTTAATGTTATTGCATTATTTCAAGATCATTTTACCAATCTAGAAAAGTCTAATCCCATGTATAGTGGCTTTAGAATTATTAACCTGCACCTCCATGATAACCAACCTTACCAATTACACTCTATTGTATTGTTTCTATTGCCTTCAAAATTCTTACAGACTCTAATCATTTCCAAAGTTTCCTAGGTCAGCAACTTTCCCCCCTAAATTCCTTCAGTTACATTATTTCATATTTTTGTTAACAATTAAATTGTTTTGTCACATTCTATGTTCCATCCTGGATCTCCCAATCTGCAAATTTTTTAAAAACTGCATACCATAAGGTTCACTCTTTGCACTAGGAAGTTCTATTGGGTTTGGCAAATGCATTATTTAATGTATATACTATTAAAATATATACAAAAGTTACAACAAACTAAACATGCCCTGTGTTTTACCTATTCTCCCCCGACCATCAAAAACTAAAACCTCTTGGCAACCATTGATCATTTTACTATCTCTATAGTTTTGCCTTTTCCAGAATGTCACAAAAATAAAAAATACAGTATATAGCCTTTTGAGAATAGCTTCTTCACTTAGAGATATGCTTGTAAAATTCTTCCATGTCTTTGCATGACTTAATAGCTCATTCCTTTTTATTACTGAACTAGAAGCCCAGCACACAAAATTTGTGTGTGGGTATGGTCCCAAGGCTTGGCCTGAACCATCTTCCCCAGCTGCCAGCAGCTGGCCCCGCCCCCACACCCACCGCCACCCACCCCAGGTTCCCTGTTCACCATCAGGCAATTGGAGCCTGCTGGCTGGAGAAAGGGACCAAGAGGTGGTCAGTGCACCTC
>NW_005874566.1:0-7929 GCF_000147115.1 Myotis lucifugus
GGGATCGAGCTCGAAACCCGGGCATGTGCCCTGACCGGGAATTGAACCTTGACCTCCTGGTTCATAGGTCGACACTCAACCACTGAGCCATGCTGGTCGGGCATACAGTCACAATTTTAAATATTACAAACTGATTTACCAATTCTGCAGATGTAAAATTCTATTACATGAGTAAGAGATTTCAGTAAATGTATAGTTTCTAATACTCATTATAATAAATATTTTCATTGTCATTTAGGCACGTGAACGGGTGACAAATGGTCTTACCAAGCTATTAGAAACCAACATACTAGTAGATGCGATGAAATTAGATCTTTCTGCTTTAGAACCTGTCCTTTTAACAAAATCACAAAATGTCGAAGCACTGATGGACAAATTGGCAGTGGATCAAGAAAATGCTGATCAGGTATGCTGAATAACCTGACTTGTGGGTGAGAAAGCTTTAATCACCAACTGATCACTTATGTACAATGACAAATGATTGGATTTTTTATCTTCCATGTCGTTAAAATAATTAGCATTGATTTTAAGTTGTAAACAATCTCCCTTCAATAAAACAGTCTGATTCTCTCCCTGAAGAAAAGTGAACCTAAAGAGTGGCACCTAAAGAGTGGAACCCAGTGCTCGCTTCGGCAGCACATATACTAAAATTGGAACGATACAGAGAAGATTCGCATGGCCCCTGCGCAAGGATGACATGCAAATTCGTGAAGCGTTTCATATTAAAAAAAAAAAAAAAAAGAGTGGGAGAGGGTAAAATTCAGTGTAGCTAAGTGCCGCCTATAAACCTAATCCAAAGGGGCAAATATGACATTATTATTGGCTTTGTTTTTAAGTATTGAAATTCAAATATTGAGACCACGTAAGCAGTCATATTTCAATGGTTAGGTCCGCAGCGTTGTGCGAGAAGATGAAGCAGTGGCCAAAGTCAAAGCCGAAGAAACCCAAGCAATAGCTGATGATGCTCAGAGAGACCTTGAAGAAGCTCTGCCTGCACTCGATGCCGCCAATAAAGCACTGGACTCCTTAGATAAAGCCGATATATCTGAAATCAGAGTTTTTACGAAGCCCCCAGACTTGGTCATGACTGTTATGGAAGCAATTTCCATTCTCTTGAATGCCAAGTGAGTAACCCAGAATCATGTATTGCCGAAACACCTGGTGGAATCTCTTTGCAGTTTTTTTTTTCAGTGTTCATTCTCTTCTCTACCCGCTCATTGATTTGGGCAGTCATTCAGCAAATTGATTCAACAAGCATTTTTTTTTAACAAGGCACATACCGTCTGCTGCAAAGACAGACATGAAAAATAGTAATTTCGCCGAAACCGGTTTGGCTCAGTGGATAGAGCGTCGGCCTGCGGACTGGAGGGTCCCAGGTTCGATTCCGGTCAAGGGCATGTACCTTGGTTGCGGGCACATCCCCAGTGGGAGGTGTGCAGGAGGCAGCTGATCGATGTTTCTCTCTCATCGATGTTTCTAACTCTCTATATCTCTTCCTTCCTCTCTGTAAAAAATCAATAAAAAAAATATATTTAAAAAAAAAAAAAGAAAAATAGTAATTTCAAGACATGAGAAAGTTGCATAGTATTAGGAGGGCTGAGATCAGAGTGCCCTGGGGAGAGGTGAGTGGGGTTTTTGAGAGATGATGCTCAGGTGAAGAACGGGAGTGTAGAGAGAGCCCAGCGACCTTCAATGCTCATGGGATGGGTTGGGCTAGGCAGGAAGGCAGGGATTACATCATGAAAGGTCTCACATACTGTTTGTAGACATGTAGTTTTCAAGCTTTCTTTAGTGATATAATCTTTTTATTTTTCAATAAAAATTATAAGAAACCTTTCTATGTAAAACCAATCAAAGCAAGGGAAGAGGACTAGAGCACTCCCATGCCAGGCTTTCCACCAGACCCTCTGGCCAGCACCTCAGTGGGGCCTGGCAGCCCTGCAAAGCACAGATGGAGAGCCCTGGCCACAGGGCACTGAGAACCATTGAACATTTTCAACAAAATCTGATTTTCATGTGAGAAAGACCAATTTGGCCAAAGTTCACAGGAGGTAAGGTTGACTGAGAGACATAAAATCAGTTAGAAGGTGATTCGTAGTGTCCTGGCAGAAGGTTAAAAGGTGAGTGCCTGGGGCATTTTAATGATAAAACTTGTTTTTCTATGTTGCTTTACATTTCTAAAACTCTATGATTTTATGATTCGTTCCCTGCTAAAACTGGATAGTACGAAACATCAGCCATCCAATTACCTGTCTGCCCATAAATTAGGGTGTACATAACCACCATTTACTGGGATTATAGTATTGAGATGAAAACTACCCACTTATTGGGGTAATATCTTAATGTTCTCCAAGGAATGCATTTTTTGGGTTCCCATGCTATTTTATTACAGTGCTACTAACTTACCACTTCTGTCTTTCAGGCCTGATTGGCCAACAGCAAAGCAACTTCTTGGTGATTCTAACTTTCTCAGAAGACTTTTAGAATATGATAAGGAAAACATAAAGCCTCAGATATTGGCAAAGCTTCAAAAGTATATTAACAATCCTGATTTTGTGCCTGAGAAAGTAGAGAAAGTATCTAAAGCATGTAAATCCATGTGCATGTGGGTGAGAGCCATGGACCTGTACTCTCGGGTGGTCAAAGAAGTTGAACCAAAGAGGCAGAAGCTCCGTGCCGCACAGGTATGTTATCTGTGTTGTGATGTTTTTATAGAATCAAAGGCCATGATCACCCGTCACTCAAGCTCCCTTTCTCATGCCCCCGTGACCCTAAGCAATGTAGATAGTAACAGTGCTCTAGTTTCTGTCTTAAAAAAAAATAGCTAGCATAGATTATTTGTTTCCACGTGTAAAAAACCTTTTTTATAGCTTTTATTTATAGCTTTTGAATTTTGTGACATACATAAAAAGGCCTTCCTTACTTTGAGAACATAGGGAATTTGTCCATGTTTTCTTCAACAATTTTTAAATTTTTACATCTTGACCTCTTAGTCAATTTATTTTGTTATGATGAATGTGTTGGGTATCCAGCTTAATATTCTCCACATGAATTAAAGGAAAGCAGAGGGCTCTAGATTAAATTACGTTCTTTCCAATGATTTCTAGAACTTACCATTTCCAAACGTCCCACCCATAGGTTCAAGCAGAGGACTGGGAAAGACTTTTTCAGTAGGGGCCATGCTGGAGGCAGGAGTGAGCATGGTGCGTTCACATCAGGGAGTAAGACCAGAGAGATTGAGGATGTGAAGTAGGGGAAGATATAAGGTTGGTCCACCAGGGGGAGCCATGCGATGGAAGCCCCTTAATACCAGGCCAAGGCGATAAGGAACAGGGTTGTGATCAAAGACCTGCAGCCTTTGTGTTTTGGGAAGTCTGGCCTGGTAGAGGGTTGGAGAGGCAGAGCACAAGCAGGGGAGCCTGGGCAGAGGCGGCTGTCAGAGCTCCAGGCCGAGCCCAGCACCTGTTGGACATTTTTTAGGGCTGGGTGGGAGGCTGAGGACCAGGGGCACGTTTCCAGTCAGGACACTCGGTAGGGTTCCTGGAATTAGAGCAGGGCATCCCCAGGTGTTTCACTTTTGCTCCTGAGTCGACCCCTGAGAACTTGACATCAGGAGTGTCCTCATGAGTTGTTTATGATGTGCGGGGCTGTGGGTGAGTTTCACATGTACCATCTCATTTCATCCTCACCTGCTATTGTCCCCATTTTATAGGTTAGGAAACTGAGGCCTAACAAAACCACCAACACACTCAGTTCACAGGTGTTGACATTGGTAGAACTGGGCTGGGGAAGAATCTTTCTGGCCCCATAACTGGGGCTCTGAGCCACCTTGTAGCAATTTTTTTTTCCAGAAATGACTTCTAAAATCAATCCTCTTCCAGCAAAAAGGAAAATGAATTCTTAGTATATTCACATTGCCTCTGGTATTTTTGCGGTCCCTTTGAGCTCTAGGATCAGATGTTCTATGTTTCCCTTTTCTAATTACTCCCACCCTTGACCATGCCCTCTGAGGCTCTGAAATCTAACTTAATCCGCAATCAGAAGTGAGGTCCCAAGCAGGACGGAGTGGTCATCTAGTGGAGCGGGTTCCTGCTGGGGCTGTAGAGCAGGGGTTGGCACACTTTTTCTATAAAGATTCAGATAGCCCAGCCGGCGTGGCTAAGCGGTTGAGTGTCTACCAATGAACCGGGAGGCCACGGTTCGATTCCAGGTCAGGGCACATGCCCGGACTGTGGGCTCCATCCCCAGTGTGGGGCGTGCAGGAGGCAGCCAAGCAATGATGCTCATCATTGATATTTCTATCTCTCTCTCCCTCTCCCTTCCTCTCTGAAATCAATAAAAATATTTTTTTAAAAAAGATTCAGATAGTAAGTGCTTCCAGCTTTGCAGGCTCTGGGTTCTCTGTTGCAGTTACTCGGCTCTGCCCTTGCAGCATACCAACAGCCATCAGCACTGCACACATGAATGAGCATGGCTGTGCTCCAACATAACTTCATTTGTGGGCACTGGGATTTGAATTTCATACAACCACCATGTGTTGTGAAATATTGTTCTTTTGATTTTTCTCCCCAACCACTCACTCACAAACCATACAAAAGCAGGCAGCAGGCGGGCACTGACTCGCAGGCCGTGGTGTGCGGTCCCTGCTCCTTGAGAACCAGTCAGGAAAGATCAGGTTTCACCATTGCAGGGATATTGCATGTGTTTCATCGTTTAAAGTTGGTAATGCAGTGTAGTCACTGATTCGCCCCAAACGCTTGGTAAATCTTTCTCTTTTCCTTCTAGGATTCATTGCGTTGGGCTTTGTTTCTGTTCTGTTTCCAGCTGTTGGCTTCTGCTCTTCTCTTGTGGGATTTTATATTTGTTTCAACTTTGCATATCATCTCAAAAATGTTTGAGGACATGACAAAGGGAACATAAACCCTACTTTTTAAAAAATGAATTATCAATGGGCAGATTTCACCTTCTTTTGGGGCCTATTCATGCATAGTTACTTTTTTTTACTAGGCTGAACTTGACATTACGATGGCTACCCTGAAAGAAAAGCGAGCATTGCTTAAAAAAGTGGAAGATCAAATACAGGCCTTACAAGATGAATATGACAAGGGCGTGAGTGAGAAAGAAAGTTTGAGTAAGTAACTCGTAAAATGTATTTTGGTCAGGAAATGCCTGATTTCCAAAAGTAGACTTTTGTTTGTTTGCTTGCTTGCCTTTTCCATTGATTTCTAGAAAGAGAAGGCAGGTAAGAGGGGAAGAGAGAGACAGAGAGAGAAACATGGACATGAGAGAGACACATGGATTGGTTCCTCCCGCAGGCACCCCCACTGGCCTGGCGAACCTGCAACTGAGGTACATGCCCTCGACTGGGAATCCAACCACAACCCTTCGGTCCTTGGGCCAACACTCTGACCACTCAGTCAAACAGGCCAGGGCAAAAATAGAAGGAGTTTTAAGGCAGTCAGTCATATCTCAGCTTTCATTCAACATGCAGGACGTAGTTCCATTAGACTAGTGCATTAAATGCCTCCTAACATAAAATTAGAAGAACTGGAATATTGTATAGATTCAACTCCTATATGTGAATATGGCTTGTTGGGGGCATGTTACATTGTAACATAAAGCAACACATGCATTTGATTCAGAAAATAAGTAGATAGCACAGAGAGAGTGCTTAAATAGTGCTCATTCCTACTATAAACAGAAGCAGGTGAATAAACTTCTATTTTAGGAAAAGATTAAGTAGCATAATCTGATTTTCTTAAAATGTTCCAGCAAGGACTATGGCCCTGACAAAAGCACGCCTGATACGTGCTGGAAAGCTGACGGCTGCCTTAGGAGATGAGAAAGTTCGATGGGAAGAAACCATCAATAAATTCGACGAGGAGCTATCGAATATCATCGGGAACGTGTTCATAGCAGCAGCTTGCGTGGCCTACTACGGGGCCTTCACAGCCCAGTACCGGCAACTGGTGAGTACACGTGCCTTCTCTAAGGAGTGAGGAGAAGCAGCTGAAACTGGACTGGCAGAGGGAGGAAGGGGGCAGGCGGAAGGGGTCCTTTTCCTGAGTTTAGATGGAGGCTGTCCACTCTGGAGGTTCTCCACCCAGAAATTTATTTCCACCTCCACAGCCCTTCCCCTCTCCCGTCAGCCAGTGATGGTCTACCCCCTGCCCTTTCGTTAACACATCCCTCCCCTCCTCTCCCTTCCCCACCCTTTCCCTCCCCTCCCCTCCCCTCCCCTCCCCTTCCCTTCCCTTCCCTTCCCTTCCCTTCCCTTCCCTTTCTTTTCCTGCCTTAGAAAGTTATTCATCACTTACATTCACATCACAAGAACTTGGGGGAAGAAAAAAGGGACAGGGAGTCCCCTACTATTATGATCAGAAGTGGCATCTAAAGTCAGCCTGAACTGGTGAGGCGGCTTCAAAAGACTAGGCAAAGCAAGGAGCAGGAATCTAAATGATCAGGAGGGATTTTCAAGCCATTTTTACGAAATGCCTCCCTAAAACATTTCACCCTTGTCTTTGAGTTGCAAAACCTAGTTAGCACAGGACTGATATAGACTCCGCAGGAGCCCATTGGTGCCCTTGGGGACAGAGTGTCCTCTGTTGTGCATGTCTGTGCCCCTCACTGAAGGAGGTGACAAGCCAACATCCCTCTCCCCCGACCCACTAACTGCTAGTAGCTCCCAGGGTCATTGAGTTAACCCCAACCTCTCCACGTGCTTCCAGACTCTCCCAAGAGGGGCAATACACCCCTGATGAAGACTACTGTGACTCTACGTCATTTACACATGAGGTCCAGCTGGGTGGTGACATGTCCAAGTTAGTCAAACTGATTGCTTTGCTTCTTGAACGATACACTCGCACAGGGGGAGCAAGCTGTTCACTGAGGAAAATTCCCTGTTTGCAGACAGGGTTCTGGTGTTAAGTGGGATGGGCTGGTGTTTACACATGAGGTCCAGCCCCGGGGGTGACATGTCCAAAGGGCCCCGATCTCCTGATTTTTAGTCCACTTCCTGTGTCCCATGCTCCTTGCCAGGATGCCTGCCGAGTCTGGCGGGACTTCCCCCTAACCCGACGTTGTGTGTGTGTGTCCTCACTCACTGAGGGTCCCTGTGCTCTACAAGTAAGCTCTCCTGCCCCTGCAGCTGATAGAGTGTTGGACCCAGGACTGTCAGTCTCTGGAGATCCCCATCGATTCTTCCTTCAGTCTCATCAGCATTCTTGGGGATCCCTACGAAATCCGGCAGTGGAACGCGGATGGGCTGCCCCGGGACTTGATATCCACGGAGAATGGCATTCTGGTGACTCAAGGGAGACGATGGCCTTTGATGATTGACCCCCAAGACCAGGTGTGTAACAAGTGCTTCTTCCGGTAAAGAACGGCCTCTTGACTCAGCTTAACATTGTGCCGCCCATGACCGGTGCTAAAGTGGATTTGAACTGACTTCTGAGATCCTGGGATGGAGACCTAGAGGGAGTTTAGAGTCTTTTAGCCCAAGTCCCTCATTCAGTGGATGTAGAAAAGGGAGGCGACCTCGGGCACTGCATAACTTCATGTTGATTGTTATGGGATTTGTTTAGGGGATTGACCGTGACTCTTCTGTTTTCGTGTGGGGGCAGAAACTCATTCTGGTATAGTCCTTGTGCCTAAAAAGTCTGAGGAGTCAAAGCGAAGGAAGGGTCGGATGAGTTTTAGGGCCAGCCTGCCTAGAATTTACAGAATCCCGCTACCTGACTCCTAACCCCCTGGCTCAGATTATACTCCACGGGGTTTGGTAAAGGAGCCGTTGTGAAAGCAGAGAGATGGGCTGGAACAGCACAATGTGTTTTTATTTGTGAGGGAGTGGTGGTGGTACTTTTTTATGTTATCATTTTTACCTTTCAAACCTGTTTCTTGATTGAACAAATTTTCTTAACTTGACTTTTA
>NW_005874566.1:8870-16133 GCF_000147115.1 Myotis lucifugus
CGGGGCGGGGGGGGGGGGGGGGGCGGGGCGCGAGGTCGGGTTTGTCTATAGCTGAGTGCTCAGGGCCCCAGCCAGGAATGGGACGGCTGCTCCTGCCTTCGGTGATGTGGAGTCAGTAGTAGCATTACACACCTGGTTTCATTTGGCTGTTCTAGGCATTTATAGGGGATATTTTTAAACTTTGTCTCCACCCATTCATGGTGTGAAATTGAGTTAGTCGATCTCAATCAGCATGTTTTTAATGAAATAGAACAAAATTTAAATGTACAAAATCGTATCGTGAGGAGTAAGGGAAATTTTATCTCACAAACTTTTGTTTTAAGAGTTTCCATGCTTGGGTACCATGCCACAGTGTGATAAGTCTGTTAACTATTGATTACAATCAAATGTTGACAGCTCCTGGGCCACGGGCCCCCACCGCGTGGACACTGACAACGATGTTTGTCATGGGGCCTGTTGGCAATGTCTGCACGTTCAAGTTCTTACCAATAATCAGATTTGCTTCGGGGTGGGGGGGAGATAACTGTCTTATATAAGAGAGGTCCACAGATTTTTTCTGTAAAGAGCCAGATATTTTCGTTCTTTCAGGCCACATGCAGTCTCTGTACAAACATTCTCGGAACAAATATTCTTCTTTGTTTTGCTTTGGTTTGGAGGTTTTGTTTGTTTCTTTTTACCACCTTTTAGAAGGGTAAACGCCATTCTTAGCTCCAGAGCTTTACAGAAACAGGCCGCAGAGGCCAGATTTGGACAGCAAGCTGCGGACTGGCCACTCATGACTGGGAACAGCTGTGAAAGTGCACAGGAACTTTGTGTCTGGGGCCTCTGGGAGGACCCCCCTGCAGGGACTCACCTTTCTCAGCTTCTTCCTCCTGGGGATGAGCAATATGTTGCCCTCGCTTGCTCTTATTTCCCTAGACCAGTGGTCGGCAAACTCATTAGTCAACAGAGCCAAATATCAACAGTACTTCTTCAAAGTAGACTCGCCCCGGCCGAAAACCGACTTCTGGGCATGGGCCATGAAGTTTCAATCGCACTGTACGTGCGCACCCGCACATGGTATTTTGTGGAAGAGCCACACTCAAGGGGCCAAAGAGCCGTTTGTGGCTCTTGAGCCGAATTTTGCAGACCACTGAGACTATTAATAAAGCAATCACTGGAAAATGGACAGTTAGAGGTAGTGAGCGGATAGTGTGATATATCCATATGATCACTAAAAGACTGTTTGTTCAAAGTAAATGTTGAGGCCTAAGGACTTTGGAGAAGTTGATGTCATCCATGTGTGTGTGTTGGGGGGTAGGGGGCTGAGGTACCAAATTACTTTATTTGAAGAAATGGTACAAATGAAAGGACATAAGTGGATGATTTGGTACAAGTTACCTAAAAGGTAAAGGTAACTCCAACATGCACGTTCTGCTGACCAGGGTGGTCACCCCCGTGGCGCTTTGATGGATTTCACCTGCTCATTCAGGTCATGAGTCTCAATGAAGTCACACAAATGGGGGTCATTTCTGTCACTGGCCAGTTTGTGCAAGTCCAGTAGTGACTGATCCACACTTTTCTCCCAAGTGTAACGCACAGTCCAGTGCGCTCAGCCCCTTCTCCCAGTCGTCAGGTTTGGTTTCTTGATATCCTGAGGGAAGATTCGGCCACCTGGTTGGTTCTGCAGCTTCATCGGTTTCTCAGCATGCTCCCTCTCTTCATAGCTTGGTGAAGAAAAGATTTAGCAAAGTTCTTCAAAGCCAGATCATGGCGGTCAAAGTAGTAAGACGTAGGAAGCCTGGAGCTCCAGGTTGATGTGACGGTTAATGGCAGCAAGGGAGTCCTGGTGGTAGTACAGGCTGCGCAGAACTGGAATGCGGGGACGGGGGGGAGGGGGGCCCGTGGGGCATCCAAGGGCATGTAAGGAGGGGGCGGATGGCTGGATTTGAGCAGCTGGCTGGGATGAGGGACAAGCACCAGGATCAGTGTTGAAGCAGGAAACCTTGCCAACTCTCCATGGAGACTAATGTCACCCATTAACTAATGTTTCACTTAACTTTTTCTGTATTTTTGTTTTAATTTTTAAGCTTAAAGAAACCTTGGATCCAGCTCTAGAACCCATTCTTTTGAAACAGATCTTCATAAGTGGTGGACGACTGCTCATTCACCTTGGAGACTCAGATATTGACTATGACAAAAACTTTAGGTTCTATATGACAACCAAATTGCCAAATCCCCACTACCTGCCTGAGGTATGAGCTGTGGGTCTGGAATTCCTAGCCTGAATGGATTACTAAGGTGTGACAGGCCTCTGACCTGTGGTGGATTCCCACCTGAAGGGACCAAGTCTTCCCCAGCTCCCTGTCCCCTCTCCAAGCCCCCCGCTTCCTTCCATCACCCTCCACTCTTGCTTCTCTTCTGAGTCCTGATTCTGAGTCCAGTCACCCTTCTACTGGCCTTGTAGGTGGGACTCCAATCCTCCCCACTTGGTCCCCAGGCCACTGCCCACCTCACTCCCCTGCGCACCTCTTCAGCCCTCTCACCATCTCCCTCATGGTCCAGAGCTGCTCCTCACATCACAGGGCACCACCCCCTGTAATCATTCCTCTCCCTCCTTTGGCACAAGGCCATCTATGCCCTCTTATTGTGGCTGATACCTGACTCAGAGTTTAGTTGAGAGTTTATGGGAGGGGCGCTGTCCATGTTTAAGTGTTGCAGACACCCACGGCACACAGCCCCAAACAAGGAAAACCCTGCTGACCGGCAACATCAGACAATCATGATTCCAATGCCCAGTGTCTGTACTTGGGGTCCTGGGCGAGGAGTCATCTTGTCCCCTTCCTCATGCTCTTAGACTAGTTGAGGGAGCTGTGTGAACCCCTCTTCCACACACATGTCCCCGCACCACAGTAGGATCCAGAACCTCTACTCTTGTGCTGCAGAGCCCACAGCAGTCGCCACAGCAATAAAGACAGCGGGGACTCCTCTCTTCCTTCCCAGGAGTGGCTCTGAGGAGCTCTCCACGACCCGACCCTACCCCTTCCACCACTGCCCAACTCTGCTGCCAGAGCTCCAGGCACAGCTGCACACTCAGCAGGGCCTACCAGCCCAGCAGATCTCTGCTTCTCTAATGGGGCTGGGACAGTTAGGGAAGGGACTTTACTACTCAACACACACACACACACACACACACACACACACACACACACACAATTTTTAAAGTATTTTTTATTGATTTCAGAGAGGAAGGGAGAGGGAGAGAGAGATAGAAACATCAATGATGAGAGAGAATCATTGATCGGCTGCCTTCTGCATGCCCCCTTCCCCCCCCCCCCCGCCCCGGGAATTGAACCCACAACCCTGGCATGTGTCCTGACCAGAAATCGAACCATGACCTCCTGGTTCATAGGTCAATGCTCAGCCACTGAGCCACACTGGGTGGGACACACACACACACACACACACAATTTTTAAAGGATCTTTAAATATACCCTTTTAAATATCGTCATTTTTGTTTCAGTTACTGACTTCATAGATGTGTTCAGGTTGAATAAAACTGACACACTTCTTGAATAAGAAAAGGGCAATGCATTAAAAACCTAGGTCAAGGTTTTCTGTGTCAACCCTGCCAGAGTGCATGACTGAAGTGCCATTTTAGAATTTAGAAAAGTGATCCACTTACAACCTTCGATTTCTCACTTACTTAACTTTTGAGAGGGAGCATTGCATACCTTACCCAACCCCAGCTCTGTGACTGTGGGTGAATTAGTCTATTTCTTGGGTGTTCAAGTCAATCCACTATAATGTAGAGAGAAAGCCTACCTCAAGAATTTTTTATGCAGATTAAATAAGAATAACATGTAAAATACATTACATGCAAACACCTACTCTTATTACATTTATTGCTATAATATTCTGATGACATTATTTAAATAAGTTAACACCTGTTGCCTTATTTAAATAATGTCAGAATATTATAGCAATTTTTTATTAAAATGTTATGATGAGACAAAATATGTAAAGCTCGATTTATTATCAATAATATCTTCTCTTTAACTAGGACAAAGTATGCACAAGTTACTGTAACTAAGGGATTTTACTACCTCAATTGGTCCCCACATATACCTCATGAGTTGGTATCATCCCAATTTTCAAATATCAGGAACTGAAAGCTCGGTGTGAGTGAATGGTTTGTGCAGCATCACACATGTACTAAAGGGTGCACCTGGAATCTGACCCCGAGCAATTCATTCTATAACCCTGCTTCTTTTTAACCCTTTGCTGGTTCACCTATAACTGTGGCATTTGAAGAATTAGACCAGTGATGGCGAACCTTTTGAGCTCGGCGTGTCAGCATTTTGAAAAACCCTAACTTAACTCTGGTGCCGTGTCACATATAGAAATTTTTTGATATTTGCAACCATAGTAAGACAAAGATTTATATTTTTGATATTTATTTTATATATTTAAATGCCATTTAACAAAGAAAAATCAACCAAAAAAAATGAGTTCGTGTGTCACCTCTGACACGCGTGTCATAGGTTCGCCATCACTGAACTAGACTGTCACTCATACTGGCAGGGAGAATCACATTAAGATTTTATAAGACAGGATGTTTGGTGTGTGTGCGGGTGGATGAGTATGTTCAGCTGGGTAATAGCGAGCCATGTTCTAATGAAGAGTGCACTTCTTGTTTGCTCAGTATGAACTCAAGCGTTTGAATGGACTCCATGCTCCTTTTCTAGGTGTGCATTAAAGTTACCATCATCAATTTCACTGTGACCAAATCAGGTCTGGAGGACCAGTTGTTAAGGTAATAAAAAAAAGGTGGGGGGGGGGAGTTCCTAATATTTTGTTTAGAAATTTTGACAAAAGAAAAATTTTAATGTATTAAAAGAAAACATCACTCATAAACCCTCAACCACAAAGATAACAGTAAGTGGCCAAGTTCTTGTCCTCTCTTCATTCTCGGCCATGGTTTGGGCCGGGCCTGCAGCCCCGCCTGGCTCTTCCCCTTCACTGGGATTCCGATCTTAGGCAAGTAAATGAAGTCAGTCGTCCTATGGTTTCTAGAGACTCATTACTCCACACTGAAAAAGCACTACTGCTCTCAAATATATTTCTCCTGTCTCTCTTAACTCTAGTTATTTTCTTAGTGCATTTATTTTTACCTACATTTGTCGACCTCAAAAAAAAAATGCCCTCCCTTGGTATACTTTGTATGTGATTAAATCTCCATTCCCTCAAAACGAGATTATGGATTATTTATATTAACCATCGGAATTAGCCAAGAAGTTTAGAAGGCAAAATATTTTAAATATTTATTAAAATAACAACATTGATGTTAGTTAAAAACTGTGTGTGCATATTGATTAACTTGAAAGGAAAATATAATTTAGACCCATATTCAAAATAAATATAATCCTTTATATTCGAGTCAAGATTATCCTGATATTCTCCTGTTATCAATAATGACTTTAAGTCTCATTTTCCTTGTTTACTTTAGGAATCTATTCTGTGAGCTGCTAACGCTTGAATTCTGCTAGGCTCACTCCTTTCCAGACAAAGGGTATCTCACCACAGTTCATAGCCATGTTCTAAGGATGAGGCTGAACATTTTGCACACCAGCTCAGTCCCATGAGGAGCTGAGCTCAGCTGTGTCGCTGAGACTGCCTGGGCTGAGAGGCAGAAGTGCTGACAAGAGCAGGGGAATGTTGAGGCTCAGTCCTGGGGTGTTGAATCCCCAGGCTGCACTTTATACTCTTCTAAAAAAATTATATAAACAAGTGGATTTGCAATGATGATTTCTTATGGTCTTTGTGTAATAATTTTTTAAGTTTCTGAATTCAGCTTGTGCATAACAAATAAACAAGGAGCAACTTACTTTAGCGCTCTGACAAAGCCATAATATAGTATTCAAACTTTGGTTCTAGTGACGTGGTGCGACTTGAGAAACCCGAGTTGGAAGAACAAAGAATCAAGCTCATCGTGAGGATCAACACTGATAAAAACCAGCTAAAAACGATTGAAGATAAAATCTTGAAAATGCTCTTTACATCTGAAGGTAATATTCTGGACAATGAGGAACTTATTGAGACACTCCAGGATTCAAAGGCAAGTAAGATCTTTTTAGTATTTATAAAAAGTGTGTGACTCCAGAAGTTATAGCTACAGCCTTTGAGAGTTCCTGCAAAGCCTTGCACAGCAACAATGCCACCATGCACATCTGGGCTTCTAGGGCTCACTTAGGAGTATACTTGTCTGACACCAACCAAAGGAAGAGGATAAATTACAGACAATGGCTCCTCTTGTCTGCATTTTTTTTTAAAATAAAACATGTAAAGAACTGGAACAAAATATAAGTTGAAAGGAATAACGCAATTATATATTCATATTAATGTCGCCCCTTGAGGAAGTCTTCCAGTACTCCCAGCTGGAATTAATCTCTCCCTCCCTAGAACACCTATAGCCTCTTATCTGCCCCTCTATTATAGTACTTGTCCCTGTTTACCTTATGCCATAGGTATCTATTACATGTCTTATCTCTTTTGTTGGTGGTTCATTTCTATGTAATAAGAATCTGAACAGTTCATCTTGATATTCTTTCTCCAAGGGCTAAGCATCGTGCCTTGGATGTGTATGGCGCTCAGTAAAACTGTATTAATAGTACGAGGAAGTTTTACATTACATGTATATCTTGCACTGAGTTATTTCTCAGATTCAAATCATAATTTTAAAAGTATACTGGGAATACAAACTATAAAATTACTTTTAGCCACTCGTGAGAAACATAAAATAATTTACTAAAAAATGCCTTGATGGGGAAATGGTTTGTGCTTTATATCCTACAGTCTCTTGGGACCTATCTCAGTACTGAAACAATAATAAACACATAATTGTGGGTCTTCCATTGCTTACTTCTCTTTGATTGTTTGTTCATCAATCTCTTGTGTGTGTGTGTGTGTGTGTGTGTGTGTGTGTGTGTGTGTGGCGGGGGGCGGGGTGTTGTGTGTGTTTTTTTGTTAATCCTCAGCTGAGGACATTTTTCTTTTGATTTTTAGAGAGAGTGAAGGGGAGGGGGAAAGACAGAGGGAGAGAAACATTGCTGTGAGAGAGACACATCAATTGGATTGGTGCTTCCAGCACACGCACCTACTGGGGCCCGGGATCAAGCCGTGGAACCAAGATTATATAACCCTTGAACTTGAATTAAAACCCGTGGACCCTTCAGTCCATAGTACCATGGGTTGTATTCATTGAGCAAACCAGCTAGGCTGTTC
>NW_005874567.1:0-15190 GCF_000147115.1 Myotis lucifugus
AGGAAGAAAACCATAAAGCCTATGTTTGCTTTTGTCTTGAGAAAGTACTGTGATCCAAACTAGAATCTAAGAGTAGAGACTATGTCTTGTTTGGTGATGGCGCCTTTTTAAAGAGACAACTCAATACAATGCATATTTATTGAATTAAATTTCACTAAATTCATCCAACTGTACTAATTTTGAAAACTCCAAATTATAGTTTATTTTAAAATATTTTGTTTCATAAACACATAAAATTATGTGTAATTTATTTTGCTTATTTAATCATTTATTCAATTTATATTTTCCATGCAATTGCTGTATATCATGCACTCATTTATTAAATTAATTATGAATTCCATTAAAGGATTTCAAGCAAAAATAAAACAGGATTTGAATTAGGTATCAAAGCACTTATCTTTTAAAATGATAAATCACTCTATACCAGTGATGGCGAACTTTTTGAGCTCGGCGTGTCAGCATTTTGAAAAACCCTAACTTAACGCAGGTGCCGTGTCACATATAGAAATTTTTTGATATTTGCAACCATAGTAAAACAAAGATTTATATTTTTGATATTTATTTTATATATTTAAATGCCATTTAACAAAAAAAATCAACCAAAAAAATGAGTTCGCGTGTCACCTCTGACACGCGTGTCATAGGTTCGCCATCACTGCTCTATACCATCATCCAGCTTTGAATCCTTCAATAGATTATCATTTCATTAAGAATGATTTACAAATTGTAGCTGGTTTATATATGGTCCCACAGATAGGTCAATCTATGCCTTTCGAGCAAGAGATGCTTTTGTGTCTTTTCTAGAACATAAAAAATATTGTTTTGTTTTACTAAAATTAAAAATCAAAGAAACATTGTGATTGAAAAAGAAAAAGCATTGTTCTTTTCTTGTCAGCATTTGTGACTTATACAATCAGAGAAAGAGACCTGCTTTATTTAGCAAACAGCAGTGAGCTGTTGGCAAAGGACTCTGAGGTGGAGAGAGTGGTGACCCATAGTTCCCATTACCTCACAGCTGTGGGACCTGTCACATTCTGACAGTGCCAAAACACCCATTCAAAAATATCAGCAAATTTGGCAATTGCAAGTACTATGTGGGAACTGTACTTCTTTATGAAAGCCCGAAATATATTCCAAAATACATTTTAAATAGACTTCGTTATTGGTACCCAATGTCCAAAATATTATCTAGGAAGTAAATGGTTTGTGCACAAAGTAACAAGTAAATTAAAAGGTATTTTTCTTACTTCATCAAGTTGTCTGATGAACCCAGCATCATGTACAATAGGACTTTAAGAACTAAACTCACCATAATATAGAATTCAGCAGTTTGACTCAGCATTCTAATTCTAGAACAATAAAGAATTTAAAAAAGAAATACAAATAGGTAGTTACGAAAAGTCATGGGGACATAAAGTACAGCATAAGGAATATAGTCAATAATATTGTAATAACTATGTACAGTGCCAGGTGGATACTGGAAATATTGAAAGAAGGGGAAACACTTTGTCAAGTATCTGATTGTCTAAATACTATCTGTACATCAGAAACTAATCCAAAATAATATTGAATGTCAACTGTAATTGAAAAAATATTTAAAAAAATAAACTGATTAACAAAATAGATACAGAGACATAAAAATACAGAACAGAAAAAATAAAATAAAACAAGAGGTTAGAAATAAAAATTAGTATCTCTTTAAAACAAATTGATAATGGTAATATGGGTAGTGCTTATTGTAGTCCAAAAGCAGATTGGTGCTTAGAATTTGTGTCAGTACTTAACTGGTTGTATCGATGTCTCTGCCACTTGCATATGTCTGTTTATGCTGTGTGTCTGCCCTGTGCTTTTGGAATAAATTGGTCTATTTCCTGAAGCAACCACAACATAGCAAATGATTCCTCAATATATCACTAAGGCCCAAAGAGATAATATGCATACAACCTAAAGCCGTTTGCTATTCCTAATGTTGTTTATTTCATAAATAAATATTGATTTAATCTTGGACATTTATAAACTGATCAGGTGAAGGAAAGCAATTTTGAAAATAAGAATTGAATTTTCTCAAATTGCTATGGATTATACATAAAGCAGTCACAAAACTGAATTTTGAAGTCATGTCTGAATCATTGTTTCATACTCAGGTCAATAAACATTGGTTGTATAAAATATACAACAGTTACCATATTTATGTAAAACCCAAAGTATGATTGACAATAATGTAAAAATAATAATTATTATTATATGCTGAAGCTGTACTAAGAAATGGACACTGTACTAAGAAAGGTAAATGTTATTTAATTTAATCTTAAAAGTGACATTGTGAACAGGATATCATTATTATCCTTATTGTAGAGATGAAGTTTAAAGGGATTGAGTAATACGTCCACAAAACAGTAAATGGCAGTGACTGTAGGGAAGAATGATGGCTAAATGAAGTATCACCAGGAATAATAATTAATATTGAGTTAAAATCAATGAGTACTATTCTTTTGGGCTTTTTGCTTTGTTTTTTTAATGAGAATAGCATACAACAGGTGTTTTGGTCAATTATTCATTGCTCAAAAAAATATTCTGTTCAGTTTTTAGTGATGCTGTCCATATACTCTGGATTTATTTTTTATCATTTTATGCAGCAGAGCTTGACCAGAAATGGGTTCAGAAAGATATGGAGACCACAAACAAAAGAGACAGGATAGATTGGAGAACTAGTGGTGAGTGTTGGACATGGTTTCTGACACATGGAACTTACTCAAAGAGAAAAAGTCAGAAACCTATTAAGCTTTTGAAGAAAATGTAGCATTTAAAAGAAGGCTTTAAAAAAGGTACATGTTTGGGAAAGGGCTTTGACAAATACTTAAAAAAATCCTTGGGCCCATAACCTGGCATGAAACGAAATAAAGCTCCAAAATCATACTACCAACATGGCTGAGAATAGCAAGGAACATGGAAAAGCAGCCCAGAGTTCTGATCCAGAAGACAGGTAAAAATTCTCAAGGGAGCTGCTCCCAAGAGCTGACATGGCGGCCAGGCAAACATTTCCCAACCCAGGTTAGGGGATTTCACATTGTCTATCTGGCAGGAGTTTTGCATTACTACTTCTAAAATAAGAATATTTTGTGTTCATGCTCTTTTTGTTTCACCATTAAATAGTTGAGTGGTTTGGGGGAGAAAAGTGTGTAAATAACATATCCCTTTAGGTCTCTAGACCAAAAGAAGTAATATTTGGATCCAACTGAGAAGAGTAAATATCACTTAAGTATCCTAGATTTTGAGATGGATGCCACCACGGGTGTAATTTGGGGGTTGACAGCTTTGGGAAGGCTGAATGTGTTCTGTATGGGAGGAATAATGACAAGGACACTTGCTGGGGGCTAATTCCAGCAGGTCATAAATGCAAGAAGTTCATCAAAAGGTTGGTGAACCTTGAGGCTTCAGCAGGGCTGAATCATATTACCTGCTGCTGGAATAGCTGAAAGCATTTCCCCAAACCTGAAAATCTGCATATATTAGTGCCTGCTGCCAACAGCTGAGGGCAGTTCCCCCAACCTGACAATGCCTGCTGTATACCAAACCTTACCTTTGATATGTATATCTGCTTTGCTTTAGGGCAATTTGTGTTAATAAAAAGCTAGAGGTCCAGAGATTCAGAGAACTTGGTTACTGAAGCTAGGTCTCCTTTGGCTCCTCAATGCCTTCCAAGTTTATATTTCATGTCTAGTCTCTTTATTAATTTACTCTCAGCCCTTCTCCAGATTCCTGAACCCTTCTAGATGCTGAGAAACACCCCGGCAGACACTGGTGACCAGATGGGATTGACTGGATACTCACCAATTCTATTGACTGTTTTGGATCACACTTTAGAATGCTTTCCAGGCTTCTTTGCAGTGAGGTTGTGATTTTGTGTGTGATTTTATTCTGTCATACACACACACACACACACACACACACACACACACACACGTGCACATGCAGAGAGAGAAATGGAGAGAGATCGAGCAGGTGAGGTTTTCCTTATGGTAAGGGAGTAGAATAATACCATTTGCCCTTGATAAGTGCTCACACAGCAAGAGCATTATCTCAAAAATTTAGCCACCCAGAAATTACAAAATGATTACACCTCCATTTGGAAATGTAAAATAGTAAAGAAAAAACACACCATTAAGTAAATGTTACCCACCGTATATGAATATAAAATTATGAACCATAAAGCAGGGCAGGTCTCTGAGCTAAGCTAGAGGAGTTCTGGCTGATTCCTGATATGAGTCTAATGATGAGTCAATGACCAAGCTATTTATAACAGAGTCTGTCCCAGCAAGAGATAAGAGCCTGTGCAAAGCTTCATTAAAATGGGTACTTCTGCTGGCAGCTACCATACTGAAAAAGCACTTGTGATACCATCAGTGCAGCCATCCTATGTCATAAACCAACAAATTCTTCGTATTCTTTCAGTTTCCATATTCTTTCTTACGAAATGAGAATGTTAACATAGTTATATAAGCTAACCTACAATTTTGAAAGCTACCTACAACAGAATTATCAAATATTTTTGACTTTGTCTAAAAAACATGATTTCAACTCCTAAAAGAAGAGGAACCTTGAACAAATGTGAGAAAATTAGTCTGATTTAATGTAACGCGTTCTAAGTCTTAAGCTGATTATATATAGCAAAATAACTTTCCAAGTGCAAGTACAGCCTAAAGAATATTATCCAGAACACTGAAAATTCAGTGCGGATTGTTATAGTCACACTGCAAAAATTCATTTGAAAACTATACTTTTGGGGACTGAATAAATTGGTCTGCACAAACCTAAAAGGGAGTTTAAACGTAATATAAACAATAGGCCTTCATTTTGCATAAATAGAAAGTTGAACAACTTCAACATTTAGCACTTCCATCTAACCCAGATAATTACAAGGAGCACCTTTATCAGGTTTAATGGGCTTCTCCAGCTTGTGCAATTATCTGGGACTCATATTGTTTAGCTTGAATTAGGATTAATATATTTTGAAGTTGCTAGAATCTTTAGCAGTCTGCACAGTACCTTAAGGATACTAAAGCTAAAGAATGACTGATCCACTAGAACAGGAATTCTCCAAGTTTAGAATGTATCAAGAGAGCTTGTTAAACTCATTGCAGGCTCCACCATCAGATTTTCTGATTCAATAGGTTCAGTAAGTTCTAAAAATTTGCATTTTTAACAAGATTCCAGTGAGGCTGATACTGATGGTCCAGGGATCACACTTTGAGAATCACTGTACTAGAATATTAGAATATGAATGAGAATACACCACAAATGACCTCATTTAGTCACCATCAGAATTCAAAAGCTAGTGATCTTTCTACCTCCCCAATTATTTTCCCTAAAGATAATGGGAACTTGATCCTCTGCATTAAAATATATTAGAAACCTCTCTAGAACCTTCCAGTTTTAAAGATATGAAGTAGTTACCCAAGAGGGTTTTTATGACGGATAAAAATAAGGCATGGAAACATTTGACCTGACTCACAGCCAGCATATATTAAGTTGGGAAATGTTTAGATAACATGGAACATAGGTATGCAAAATGCCGAATCCGTGTTTCATCTTCACACTACAGATGAAAATCTGTTGCTGATATTTTAGATACACGTGAGGAGTCACCACCACATCAAATCTCAGTATCTTCAAGTTAGAAAATTATCTAAGCCATTCTGGTAATAGATTTCAAGTCTCCTATACCCTAGACTGAGCTCTCTTAACCCTCCTTACCTTGCAAAATGTGGAATACAGAAAACTTTATAGACTTTCAAAAAATCCAACTTTCCTTTTCAAGGCCAGTGTTTCTAGCTTGAAAACCCATAATTTATATTTATGGAGGGCCCATATTTCCTTGGTCAACTCTCACCTGCTTCTAAGGTAAACCTCAAGGTCGGGTGGGGAAGAAGGCTTTTCAAAGTGCCCATTGGAAACAGACAGATTGGCCTGATAATCTCTCCTGCAGTTGCCTCTCAAGGACAATTAACTGATTTTGTCTTTCAGCTGTTGCAGACAAATATAAAGCAACCAGCTCCTGTAGACACATTCCCTCTTAAAAGCACAATTTTTTAAAAAAAGTAATAAAAATGAAGGGGGAGATATTTTTAAATGAGTTAACAATATTTGATGATGGATTGCTTGAATGACTATTTTAAATCTTTTTTTAACCTCTTGACAGAGTTAAAAATTAATAGAAGACACTGATAAAGATAGGAGGTGAATAATAAAAAAGCCCATGAAAGGTCTTGAAAAATTACCTCTGTGTCAAGACAGAGTTGAGCCAGGGAGAGGAGAGGGCTATTGGCTTCACAGACTTCCTAGACATACATTGCAAATTCACAGAGCTGTAGAATTTGAAGTGAATGACCTCTCCATAGGTTTACAAAGCAAGACCATGGCTGCTGAAAAGATTTCAATGCAATAAAAGCATTTAGGGAAAGCATATTTTGTCACTATTGAGAACTTAGAAGGGCACTTGGCCTCAGAACTGAAAGATATATATATATACACACTAGAGGCCTGTTGCACAAAGAGATTCGTGCAATAGTCCCTTCCCTTGGCTGCCAGCACCAGTTTTCCTCTGGCACCTGGGACCCAGGCCTTCGCTCTGGCTGGGCTCCGGCCAGAGTCCCAGCCATCAGGCTTCACTGCTCCGTTGATCCTGGGGCCGTGAGGCCTCACGGCTCTGCTTGGCGCCGGGGCCATGAGTCCTGGAGGCTCTGCCAGCTTCGGGCACGTTTGGCTTTGCTCCACTGCTTGGAGCCTACATATGCAAATTAACCACCATCTTTGTTGACGGTTAATTTGCATATTGCCCTGATTAGCCAATGGGAAGCGTAGCGAAGGTATGGTCAATTACCCTTTTTGTCTTTTATTAGATAAGATATATATAGAAAAGCATGTTAAGATTAAAGGACATCATCTTAGATTTCATCTGTAAGAAGGTAGAGAAGGGTAGGACACAAAGGGGTATAGCAAGTGAGCAAAAATAGCAACACTGAATAAAACCAGACGAAGCCTGAAGTACAAACATATTTATTCACTTGACACTCTGGAATCAAACAAGAATTACATGTTCTGAATTCATCAAATATTAGAATTTGCCAGGGATAGCAAAAATAAAAAGATGAAAAGCAGAAGCAATAATCATGCTAAGTTCCAAGAGGAAGTGTAGTCACTCTTGCTCTCATGAATACAATTAATTGCTCTCAATAACACCCTCCAAATTTTGTTCCTTTCCTATATCATAAGGAATCTCATGTGTTGCAATTGTCTTCACTGGTTACTAGGAGGCACTGATAACTTATCAAAATTAGCAAATAATGTGATTTTATATAGGTTTTCCTAATCAGCATCACCAGTTTTTAGATGGTCATATAATTATTCACATTTTCCAGATGTAGAGATGGAAGTTATTTGACCAGGAGACACAGTAGATGCTACAGCAGGAGTTTGAACACTTGAATCCAGAACTCTTACAAGTAATGAGCACAGACTGCTGAGGAAGCAGCAGTAGGATTTTGAATATTTGAAGAATAAAGTGGGGTGACACCAATAGTCATAAGGTCAATGAAACCAAACAACTGGCTGGGCTCCGACACTTGCCCCAGACTTTTGGGTAGCTGCCAAGCTGTGTTAGAGAAGAGATGCAAAGTGAGGAGAAAGCATGGATGGTGCAATGACTGTTAACAAATCTGTACCTTATCCTCTGTCTTAAAGCTGCTTGCTTTATTTATTTGTTTGTTTGTTTTAATAATAAACTCTTCTTCTTTTCCACAGAAAGCAAGACTGCAATCAATGAGACCCACTTGCTCAGCTCCAAAAGTGGGCTATGACTGAGGAATACTTGATAACTTTCTGGGGACAGTTCTGGGGCAGGCACATGAACCGAGACACCAAGATGGACTGAATGGACCACTGTGGGCGAGTGCTGGGAGGAAAAGGATGGTCTTTCTCCCTTTCGGTAACATCTCTAAACAAAAAACTAGCACAGTCTTGTAGGGGCTAGCAGAGCACACTTGTTTGGAGTAAACACAACATAAAAGAAAGACAAATTGAAAATGAGAGAAACAGAGAGAGGAGTGATATAAACTGATGATATCCTCAAATTCGTGAAACTTTAGACCCTGGACTCAGCAGTGCTCAGTCATATGAAATCATAAACTATTTATTTTATTAACCTACTGAGTTGATTACCATCACTTCCAGCCTAAAGTGTCCTGATTACAACAGTGTCCCCATTTTCTGAACTTAAAACGAGGATTCATTTTTTTTAAAGCAATGTTACCTAAAGGTAGTGCTAAGATTTAGTATTTAAAAAGAGCTATTCATGCAACTATAGCAATAACATAGTTGACACTAAGTGCCAAGCACTGTTTAAAGCACTTTATAAATATTGTCATTTAATTCTTACAATACATTATCATAATACTCATTCTATAGATAAGGAAAATGAGTCCATGCTCAAATAACTTTTCCAAGGTCACACAGATAACATGTTATTCATTATGAGGTCCTTCAAGATCAGTATCAATTCTTCTCTTGGTTCAGGCTGCTATCACAGAATACTATAGACAATGTGGCTTGAACAACATCATTTATTTTCCATAGTTCTGGAAGGTGGGAAGTCTAAAATGAAGGTGCTGGTAGATTCAGTGTCTGGTAAGGACCCTCTTCCAGGTTTACAGAAGGAAGAAAGAGAGAGAGGAGGGAAGGGAGGGGTGTGGGAAAAGGAGAGAAAGAGAGAATGAGCGGGGAAGAAAGAGCAAAAGAGCTCTCTGGTCTGTTCTTATAAGGCCTCCACCCTCATGATCTCATCTAATCCTAATTACCCCCAAAGGCCCTACCTTCTAATACCAGATCACACTGGGGGTGAAGGAGACAGTCTTCAACATGTGAATTTTGGAGGTTCACACACATTCAGTGAACACCAGTTCTAATCTAGGGTAACCAGGACCAGAGGAATGCAGCTGTATGAGTATGAGTTCCCATCTTCCCCAAACTCTTGTTCATTGTATGGGTTTCATGCACTGCTGATGCTCCATCATTTCAGAGCATTGATGGTGGGAGTGTAAGTGAACCACATTACAAATAACCTAGAGACGTGGAGAGAGAGAGAAAAAGGGAATCCCAGCTATCTCTCTATCTTCATAGAATTATGGAGACAATTATTTTTGAAACTGAGAAGCAGATTGTAGAGAAAATTATACAAATTTGGAGCCTAGTAAATGTGTACATCCATTACAGCCTGAAAGTGTCCCATTTGCAAATAAACATATGCCTAAAATGCACCAATTAGCACTGCCTAAAATGTAGGTCAGTTCTTGCAGATACTATAAATATTCACTATATTAAAACATAAAACAAAAAATACTTAAGGGACGTCTGACTCCAGAACTTTAAAATATTTCATAAGAAAAGCTGTTACATACTTAATGAGAATATCTCCAATTTGAAAATAGAAAACTATGTTCATGTTTTTGATAAGCCAAAGGGAGGCATTTTTTATGTAACCTTAATGTAACTTTAGGTTGAAATCATAATGATGCTTATGATGGCGATGAAGAAACACCCATAAAAAATAAGAATAAAGATTTTTTTCACACCATTAGCATCAATTTTTCCTCTTTGCAGGTAGTGGGCAAGTAGCAAGCATTGCTATTGGGTATTTTTAGTTTTTTGTGTTTTTTTAATTCTTCTCCAAATTGCCTCTGTATCCAGCGTGGCTTTTGACAGGCATAGAATAAGGCAACCATTTGCAGTACAGATGTTCCAGTATACTGGTGCTGAAAAAATACACAAAATTTTCAATACACAAGCTGTATTTGTATCCTTTCTTATTCTGGGTTGAGCAGTAAAGGGACGCATACAGTGTGTGGTTGTATGTGGAACCATTCAATCCTGTTTACCTTCCTCCCTGCCCAGGATTTGGTCAAAGAGGATGAGGACCAGGGTCCCGTACACACCAAGCCTGGCCAGGACCAGGCCAACCTGAGGAGCCCTCAGGGTCTGCAGCTCGGGGAACTGGTGGCACTATAGAGAGTCTTGTTCTATAGGCAGAAGCTGTAGAAGTCCATTATCAGGTTAGGCAATCAGTGAGGGTGCTGCCCTCCAGAGGAAAGCGTAGGACAGCAAGGAGATGACTGTGACCATGAGGATCACCAGCTGGCTACCCTGACTTGGCCTTGGGATGCTCATTTTCTCATGCCCTTTGTAGGGCCATCCTGGGTACAGTTCTGGAGTCTGGGAATCCCCAAATCAAGGTACTGACAGATTTGGTGTCTGGTGCGGCCCACTTCCTGGCAAATAATAAATGCCAACAAGCACCTAATTTCACCGGATTCAGAGTTTGTGCTTGATGTGTGCCATGCAAGAAACCATGGTGCATAGGAAAAAGAGGCATGGAAGGAAAACCTCCCTCTGCCATTCATCGTGTATGATCAAAGACAGGCAATTGTTTTCCTTTCATTGAGTTTTCAAAAAAGTAGTTTTCTTAGCTATCCTTTTGTTTGTAAGTAGAAATGTAGTTCAAAATAACTCTAGAAAATGAATATTTGCTTCAGTATGGCTGCTTCTAAAGGTAGAAACATTGTCTTGTGGCCCCTCTCCCTCTTCCTCTCCTAACCTTTCATTTGCTTTGCTCTCTGTGTTTGTGTCACTATGCAAAATGATGGTGAAATACGTCACATCCTCTGTGTGGCCAGAGGAGGGTGCTGCTGGCAGCTCCAGGATACATTCATTATCACGAAGTAGGGAGGATAAATTTTCCCTCTCTTGGAGCCTATATAACTGCATTGAGCTGCTAGAGTTCCATGCCCGTTCCTGAATCAATTCTCATGGCCAGGGGTGTATACTACTCTAAAGTATAAGGCTGCATGGCATGGTTACCCCTATGGCCCCAGCAGGGGCACATTTTGATTTCACTCCCAGAACCTATGGACTAGAGAAGTGATTTCCAAAAGGAAAAAGAAAATGGGCAAAACTTCCAGAATTATAAGTGAGAATGTTTTGTAAGTAATATCCAACCCATAACAGATCAAATGTGAAAGTGGAACAAAGATGCTTTCAGACATGTGAGTCTCTTCACATTTATTTCCTGTATATGGTTTTTCAGGAAACTATTGGAGATATTCTAGATTTTTTTAAAAAGGAGTAAATCAAGAAAAAGACAACATGGGTTAATCTCCACTCCATACTTCTATATTTCAGGATCTATTTTGTTCATCAGTTTATCTTGTTCCTTAGATTCCCCATATGAGTGAGATTATGTGATACTTGTCTTTCTCTGACTGGCTTATTGTGGGGAAGCACGGGACTTGGTTGGAAAGCCTGTAAGGAGGATTCTCCAAAAAGCTAGGGGCCTCTCCTCTAGAGAGACCTTGCTTAAAGGTGGCAACCCCTGCCTTGACTTTTCTAAACAAGTCTGAGCCCCTGGGTGTTTTACTGGAATCTTTATGTTTAGTCTTTAGACGTTCTTGCTAAAAGGACACTGCAGATGCATGTGTCTTCTCAAGGATACTTACCCTGCTGGTAGTATCTAATAGTTAATTTTAGTTCAAGCTGTTGTTACAATAAAAGCCTAAGGAGGCAGGCAAATAGGGCTATTTGGTTTCTGAAACCAAGCAGTCCCTTAGCCCTCTCTTTCACAGAAACGTTTGTCAGAGTAATCATTCACCCGTCGCTCAGGGTCTGCCAGTCAGCCCCAGCAGCTTATTTTGCTTAGCATAATACTCTCCAGGTCCATCCATGCTGTTGTGAATGGTAAGAGTTCTTCCTTTTTTATTGCCGTGTAGTATTCCCTTGTGTAAATATTCCACAGTTTTTTTATACACTCGTCTACTGATAGGCACTTGGGTTGTTTCCATATCTTAGCTATTGTAAATTGTGCTGCTATGAACATAGGGGTGCATATATTCTTATTCTTTCTGACTGGTGTTTTGGGTTTCTTAGAATATATTCCTAGAAGTGGGGTCACTAGGTGAAATAGCAGTTAGAATTTAATTTCTTGAGGAAATGCATACTGTTTTCCACAGTGGCTGCGCCAGTCTGCATTCCCACAGCAGTGTGCTCAGGTTTCGTTTTCTCCACATCCTCACCGGCACTTGTCATTTGTTGACTGTCGATGGTAGCCATTCTGGCATGTGTGAGGTGATACCTCATTGTCGGGTGTTTTATTGTAAATGTGTTTTTAATGGATTTTTTTTATTTTAGAGAGAGAAGAAGGGAGAGGGTTAGAGAGATAGAAACAGAGATGAGGGAGAAAAATCAATCAGCTGCCACCTGCACACCCCCTAGTGGGGATCAAGCTAGAAACCGTGTCATGTATCCTAACAGGGAATCAAACCAGTTCATGTGTTGATGCTCAAACATTGAGTCACACTGTCTGGGCTCAATGTCATTTTAATTTACATCTCTCTGATGATTAATAACTGTAATCAAAAAACTTATATGCATATATGCATAACCCATGGACACAGACAATAGTGCTGTGAAGGAAGGGGTGGGTGAGGGATGGAGGGAGGTCAATGGAGAAAAAAGGGGAACATCTGTAGTACTTTCAACAATAAAGACAAATTTCTTAAAAAAGAATTAATAGAAAATAAAGTTTCTTTTAGATAAATTTAAAAAACAACAATATGGGAACAAAGAAACAGGGATTCCAAATGAGTGATAAAAAGAATCACTAGATGTTAACAAAGGGTAGCCCAGCATGAGTTCTACACAGCTGCCCTGGTAAGATTGCAGAAGCAGACACAGTGTCACAAAGCAAACTGAAAATATATACAGTGTATGTGAAGAACTTGAGGAGAATTTCATAATTCTGTCAGAAAGTTTTGAACTCATTCATAAATAATACATGGAAAATAGAGCAAAAGATAACAAATGAGATAGTTAATACATATAGGGGGGAAAACTGCCAAACACTTTTGAACTAAGAAAAAGTAGTCATAGTATACCACATAGCTTTGCTGTCAATGATATTACATGGTCATAATAATGCAATCACTGACTTCTGAATGAACCAAAAAAGTTTATAAATATATACATAAAACCCTAATGGAAGGATGAGGGAAGAGGAAACAGACATCAGTGAGGGAAATGTAGAAAAAGGTAATCTCTCATTGTAACATGGATTGATGCCTATAACTGAAAAATAAAAAATAAAAAACCTGCCTAATACTGTTGTTTAAAAATATGGAGGTTTGAAGACTTGCAAACAGAAGCCTTGATAGTAATTCCTTCTGATAAGTAAGAACCAGGAAAGGAAGGGACTGAGAGTGATGTTTGCAATGATAAACCATGACTGTTTAAGCTATAAATATGTATTATTTTGGTTATATATATAATTTATATGCTATATATCATACTGATGATATCTTGTACATAGATAAAAATTGAAATTCCCATAAATAGAGACATTGCAATAAACAAATAGATATGTTTGGAGAATAGGGAAGGAGAATTTTTAAAGGTAATTTAAAGGTTTCAGAACTTTACTCATGACAATTGATTAAGGGAAAAGGGAATATTCTTTTTCATGGCTTTTATTTATCTCAGTGACTATGCTACTTAAGAAAGACACACAATATTTATATATTTGCTTTGACAAACTCTGCTTTTAACTCGTAGGGGCAATATCTTCTAAAAATCTACAATTATTTTGATTTATGATTTCTCCATGATAGTCTTTCAATTAATTGTGGTTACATTAATATGATTTATACTACAAAAGGTCCTATGTATCATTCCATTTAATAGTGTCATTTTAATTAGAACTGGAAAAGAGTACTTAAATCAAATTTCACAGTAGTGAAGTCTCCAGAGGAAGAATTTCATTTTCATGCAGCCTTTAGAAATTACATGCTTCTCAACATGGGCATCAAGGCACTTTTTTCACATGAGGCTCTTATGAGTAATTTGGAAGGAACTCTGGGAGCTGATGGCCAATCCCCCTAATTGAGACCTCTGAATTAGGTAATTTACAAGGGCTTGTCTTTAAGAAAGTTGTGCCTGATCGGACATTCAACTGTCCTTATCTCAGACATGGAGAGGCCGAATAATAAAAGATCACATGCCCAGGAGCTAGATTGCCTGCTATACAATCGCAGCTCTGACCCTTATTAGCTGTGAGAATTTGGACAGCTTGTTAAACTGTTTGTGGCTCAGTTTTCTCGTCTGTAAAAGAGGAAATGATATCTTCATAAAGATCAGATGTTAATGCAGGTAAAGTGCTAAAGCAGTGCCTAGCCTAAGAACTGCTAAAATCATTCCACTGGGTGGAAATGGATATTGGTCTATGGTCCATGTGAGGCAAAATAATTTTAAACATTGCACTGTGAATTGCTATTTATATTATCTTTTTAAAATATTGATCCTAGATGGAGAGGAAGGGAGAGAAACATCGATGGGAGAAACATGGCTGGTTGCCTTCTGCACATGCCCTGAATGGGGATCAAACCCACAACCTGGATACGTGCCCTGACCCGCAATCAAACCGGCAACGCTTTGGTGTACAGGACAATGCTCCAACCAACTGAACCACATTAGCCAGGGCTATTTATGTTATCTTCAGTTCATGTCCAGGTGGGATTTCAGAAAGGGATAGAGAGGGATGATTAAGCCTTAGGTTGAAATAAGAAATGAAAGATTAAAGCACACAAAAATATAAATTCCTCATAAGAAAAAAAGCACAATCCCTGTTTGACTGTTAAAGAATTGTTCACTATATGGATGAAGCCCAATTCAGAGCAGTGATTCAAGAAATGGAGGAGAGACTGGGAAGTTAATAGGAGCAACAGCATGGTTTAATACAAACTGACTTCTACAATAGTTATTGTGTCAGCCCTGCTTTAATGGAATGATTGACCAGAAAGCAATAGTCACCCTCCAAGTTAGCAAAAAGTGAGCCAGCAGGACAGCAGAGGACAGCAGGCAGCACCAAGGCCACAAGGAAGTACGGAGGGAAGGTCAGCATCCGTAAATCAGAAGAGAACATCGCTCACTGGCTGTGGTGACAGTGTTTCAGTAACCTGAAGACTCCAATAAGAGAGAGGAAGGACATGAGCTGGCCTAGGGGTGTGACTCCAGTAAGAAAGTACTGAGGCCCTAGTGGGGTTGCTCAGTGGTTAGAGTGTCAGCTCATGGCCTGAAGGGTTTTGGGTTCAATTCC